>NW_024466848.1:0-21912 GCF_017591425.1 Ochotona curzoniae
GTGTCACCTCACACTGGGTGCCCACACCCTGCAGGTTCCGGGCTCCAAACACCCCTGGGCTCGGGGTTTTAGATAAGGGATGGGAACACGAACCAGGCCCCGCCACAGCACATCGGAAGCCAGGTTCAGTCATGGCTTCTCTGAGCAGCCAAGGTGGGACTCCAAACCTACACGCACCCATCTGTATTGTTCTGGGGACAGCCCTGTGGGGCGCCTGGACTCCCATCTCCCCAGAGAGCAGCAGTACCTCCACCCCCTGTTCTGTATCCTCCTCCTCCCCTTCCTCCTCCTGCTGCGGGGCAGGGCAGGCTGGGCGTTCCTGCTGTTCCTGCCGCTCTTGTCGCCCCTGCTGGAAGCTGGCAATGGCTTTGCGGTCTTTCTGTCGCTTGGCGCGCATCACCTGGCAGCTCAGGTCCCGGCTGGAGGCGTTGATCTCAAAGATGGTCTGCGGAGGGCACACTCAGGAACTCTGCCTGCGGGCCACCCACCCCGCCCCCAGCTGGGGGAGCTCTGGCATTCCTGATGGGCACACTTGGTGGCATCTGCAGGGCAGTTAGGAAGGGAGGCTGAGGAGGGCAAGCTACCTGCCATAGGCCACGCAGCCGGAGAAAGCTGGGGCTCCCAAGAACACCACTCACGACACTGGCTACCTGCAGACCTCTGCTGGCCAAGGGCATGTTGTCCCGTCTCAGCCCCACGGCCCTGAGTCTGCCTGCCCCGCAGTGAGTGATGGTGCCAGGGCTTCCTCTGAGGGGCACACAGAACCAGGGCTGGGGGCTGCCTGGGGCCCAGAGTGCAGCTCTAACCCGGCCCAGCCGTGGCGGTCACTCACCGTCCGTGCACGGTACTTCTTAATGCTGTCCACCAGCTGTAGGCGCTGCAGCTCCTCCTGCTGGCAGCGTGAGCCTGGCAAGAGGGCAGTGTGAGCCCAGGCCCTGCCCCGCTGCCTGCCCACCTCCGGCCCTGGGCACCGGACTCACTGAAGAGCGGGTGCAGGCCCAGCGCGGCCAGGTCCAGTTCCTTGGTCCTCTTGATGGACTCGGGCGAGGGCGCGGGGCGCGAGCGCACGTACTGGCGCTGTGCGTTGTCGGCCACACGGCCCAGGCTCCTCAGCTCCAGCTTGGCCTCCAGGCTGTGCTGTAGGCTGCAGTCCTCGTCGTCCACCACGCTCTGTGGCACCCGGCCCAGCACGCCGTCGTCCCCTGCCAGCCCACGCAGCGCCCTGGTCACAGGCTGCCCTCTGACCCCCATGACTGCCCCCTACCCCGCCCCCAGGCCCCAAGCCAAGGAAACAGTGACAGGGCTGCCGTTGTGGCCCAGCAGCCAATATCCCTAATCAGATCGCAGGTTCAGGTCCTGGCTGCTCTGCTTCTCATCCAGCTCCCTGCTAATGGTCCTGGGAAGGCAACAGAGGATGACCCAAGCGCTTGGGCCCATGCCACCCATGTCACCCAGATGATGGCTCTGGGCAGGCCCAGCCTTGGCTGCAAAGGCATTCGAGGAGTAAACCCAAATGGAAGTGGATGGAAGATTTCTCCCCCCATCATTTCTGCCTTTCCAATATATAAAATTAAAATGAGTCTTTTAAGAAAACTACTCAGCTACAATAGAAATGCTGGCAAGGACAGCAGCAGCCAGCAGCCACGACAATTAACGCCGAGTGCCTGGAAACAGGGTGTGACCAGCCACAGCAGGGGCTGTGCCCAGGGCTCTGCGGCTGAATGGAATTCTGAGCCCTCCCAGAGCCTGGACAGGCTGTGTCCTGCCTCCATGCCCTCCGCCCTCCACTCACCTGCGGGTTCCTCACTGGGGTAGGCAAGAGCCAGGGAGCGGCCCAGGAACAGGTGTAAGTCCAGCAGGTAGGGGAGCTCGTCTGGGGCCACCAGAGAGTAGGCTGTGCCACTGCGGCCGGCCCGGGCCACGCGGCCTATGGAAGGGATGGTCAGGTTTTTGCTGAGTGGAAGATCTCCAACCCAACACCAGAGCTGTGTGCGGGGTGACCACACAGCTTAGGCCCCTGCCTGTTTATGCAAATAAAGTTTTACTGGCACCCAGCCCTGCTTGCTGGTTCACCTGAATGGCATGCAGAGCGGCCTACTGAGCCCTAGGTGCTCACTGCCAAGCACCACGGGAGGGACAGGGTGACAACAGGAAGAGCTCACATCAAAACTGCTGTGTCCAGCTGTGTGGACCCACGGGTTCGCGCTGGGTTAGTCTGTCACCTGGAGACTGACGAGTCCCTGCCCTGTGCCGTGGGTTGTGGGGTTGAGTAAGTTCCCTGGGGAGCCGTGGGGACATGGGCCATGACCCCCGGCCCTGCTCTGTGGCTGGCGCCTGCTGTGGTGACAGGGCTGTGGCCACCAAGTGGGAACCAGGCCCTGGCCCGGTGCCTTCTGGCAGCCATGCTCGTCTTTCTGGTTCTCCCAGTGCACACAGATAAGCAGTGGGTGCACTGAGTCCCCTCCCCTGCCACCATCTGCCCTGGCGCCTCAGAACGTGACTTTGGCTGGACCCAGGGTCACTGTCGGCCTCGTCAGCCAAGATGAGGCCACCCCAGAGGGTGGACACCTGCACCCGACACAGAGGGGACATCTGGGGACTGACAGAGATGTGGCAAGAAGGATGGAGGGAGTGCAAGCATGCAGGAGTGGGCTGGCAGTGTGAAGCTGAGAGCAGAGACCACGAAGACCACACATGGCCCCCGACCCGCAGCACGGAGGACACTTGGGCCTGCAGAGGCAAGACACGCAGGGGAACCCTGTCTGTGCGATTTCACTACAACAGCCCAAGTAACGCACAGGCTTTTCAACAAACCGCAGTGATGGCTGTGCGGCTGGCCACCAAGACCCCCAGGACCCCCGCACAGCATCTGGGCTTGTTTCCTGGCTCTGCCTGCCAACTCCAGCTCCGGCCGTGGCAGAGCTGGCCGGCAGCAGCGAATGGCCCAGGTTCTCTGCATCCTGTCCACCCATGTAGGAGACCTGGGTTACGTTCCTGGCTCCCAGACTTGGCCCGGCCCAGCCTCTCCTGCTACTGCAGCTGCTGATCACCAAGGAATGAGCCACGGGTGGCACCTTCGTCCCTACCTCTCTCAGAAATTTTTGTTTGGTGGGCCTGGCGTAATGGCTCAATTGGCTAATCCTCCCCTAAAGGCGCCAGTTCATGTCTCAGCTGCTCCACTTCCCATCCAGCTCCCTGCCTGTGGCCTGGGAAAGCAGTCGAGGACGGCCCAAGGCCTTGGGACCCTGCACCCATGTGGGAGACCTGGAAGAAGCTCCTGGCTCCTGGCTTCAGATCGGCTCAGCTCTGGCTGTTGCGGCCACTTGGGGAATGAATCAGCGGACAGAAGATCTTCTCTGTCTCTCCTCCTCTCTGCATATCTGACTTTGCGATTAAAAAAAACTTTAAAAAATTTTTTTGTTTTGTTTTTAAAAATAATTTGAAAGGAAGAGTAACTTAGAAGGAGAGAGAGGTCTTCCATCCATTGCTTTATTCCCCAGATGGCTTCAACAGCTGGTGCCAGACCAGGCCACAGCCAGGCGCTGGGCACTTAACGCGGGTCTCCGACGCACGCTGGCCTGAGCACTGGGCCAGCCTCTGCTGCTGTCTTGGGCCCATCCGCACAGAGCTGGATTGAACATGGAGCAGCTGGAACTCATCCCGACGCTCAGGTCGGGTGTCACAAGTGCTGGCTTGTTCCACTGCGCCACGATGACAATCCTCTCACAAGCAAGGACAGAGCAGGGCCCTGATGGGACAGAGCTCCAGGGGGGTGGCTGTGAGACTGCACTGGGCAGGACCCAGGCAGCAGACCGGGAGATGGGGGGCACGAGCCGGGGGCGCACAGGGTGGCGAGGGGGCTGCTTACCCACACGGTGCAGGAACAACTTGCCCTTGGCAGGGAAGCTGTAGTTGATGACATTGTCCAGCAGGGGGATGTCCAGGCCCCGGGCGGCCAGGTCCGTGACGATGAGTGTGGAGCACTTGCCGTGCGTGAACTTGGCCAGGTTGATTTTACGGGCCGTCTGGTCCAGGGCACTGTAGATGTGGGCGCAGCTCACGCCCTGGGCCGTCAGCAGCTGTTCAGATGGAGCAAGGATGGCGGGGTGGTAAGATCACTTGGGCCAGGACCAGGAGACCCCAACCCCACTGGATTTTCCCGCCCCACAGGAAAGTCCAGTGGCAAAGGAGATGCTGTGTGCCACGGCTCCCTCAGGTCCATTAGACTTGTGGCGGGAGCTTAGCCCATGCCTCGCCTTCCTTGTCTGCAGAATGGGACACCGCTGGCCCCATGTGCTTAGGTGAGAGGGTTGGATGGATGCACAGAGGTGTAGTGTGGTGGATACTCCGCAATGCCCCTCTGCAGCTGTTACCCCGGGCACCACGGCAGCCCCCATGGCTACGCAGAGGACACACCGTGAACGCATACTGAGTGGAACCTGTGACATGAGCCCTCAGGTGGCTGCCCGACGGGGCAAAGGGGTGGGGGCGGGCACAGGCTCTGGGCACAGTGCCTCCCTTGGCTTTGGTCTGGCCAAAGGCCACATGGACCATGCAGCTGAGCAAACGCATTGGGCTGCTCCACATGACCTGGGCCTTCCCACAGCTCACTGCACACAGGGTTTAAAAAAAAAAAACTCCAAAACAAAAAACAAAGCCATACTGGACACTGAAAATCTACCATACAAAATAAGAACAGGCTGGCAGGGTGCCCACTGGCCTGGGCAGGAGGGGAAGACGGACGATTGCTGGGCACGAGCTGGTGCCAGGGAGCTCAGACAACGGCTGCCACAATGAATCAATTTAATCAAATCAAATGCATGTTGACCAGTAGCTAAACACCCACTCCAAGACACAATTTCACCAAGTTAGTATGTCTTTTTCATAATAAATAATTGAATAGACAGTGGGAGTGGGCAAGGAAAGAATCATTATATTCTTAGAATTGTGTCTATGGACCCTAGCGAACCTGTTAAAAAAAAAAAACTAAACAAAAATAGCCTTGAAGCCCTGTGTCCCATTCTGGTGCTTCCCTCTGGTGGCCACACGTGGAACTGCGGGCAAGGTTCCAGATGGAGAAGAAGGTGCTACAGGCAGGGTCCCCCGGGGTCCGCCCCAGCCAGACCCTGCCCACCTCAGTCAGGTACTCTGCGTGGTGCTTCGTGGCCACAAACACCACCGTCTGGTCCTGGGGCCGCACCACGTTACGCAGCAGGTGAAGCAGCACGGCGGCCTTGGTGTCCTCACGCACCAGGAAAAAGGAAGTCTGTAGGGAGAAGGGTGGGCAGTGCGGGTCCCCAGGAGCTGCAAGGCCCGCCAGGGAAACGGGGGCAGGCCCAGCCTCACCTTAAGCTGCTCGTTGAGTTTGGCATCCACGTCCAGGCGGATGAGCACAGGCTCCGTGAGGCCTGTGGAAGGAACAGGATCGGGGGTCTCTGAGGGCAAGACCCCTTCCCCACCCTACAACGCATCACCCTGGGCTCCCTACCCCGAGTCAGTGGCCCCCAGCCCACTCACCTGCCCGAGCAAACTCCACCAGCAGTTTGGGCAGTGTGGCGGAAAACAGCACCGTCTGGTGGCCCCCAGGGAGGCGGCCGAGGATTTCCTGCAGCTGCTCAGCAAAGCCCATCTCGAAGAGCCTGAGCGGGCCGGGGAGGAGAGGGCTCCTGATGGCACAGCAGGCTGACACCCCTGGTCACCCCATGGCAGGCGGGAGCGCCACTGCCAGTCCCAGCTGTTCCCCTTCCCATCCAGCTCCCTGCTGACCTGCCCAGGAAGCGGTGGGAAGATGGCTCAGGTACTTTGCGCCCCTGCACCCATGTGGGAGACCCAGATGGAGTTCCAGACTCTGGGCGCTGGCCTGGCCCTGGGCATTTGGGAGGCACACTGCCTCTGTCAGTGCCTTTGAAGTAAGTCATCTCATAGATAGGAGAGGCCGGAACAAGCATGAGCAGCCCTCACTGTGTGCTAGGCTCGGCTCCGTGCGCATGATGAGGCCACCCATCCATGGGTGACGGAGGAAGCCGGGCCTCGGAGACCCCAGTGGCCGCTCCAGCCCGCTGGCAGAGGCAGCAGGGCGAGGCTCTGCCCCAGCCCGAGTCCTCTGCGATTTATCCTGCAGACAATCCCAGCCAGGGGCCCTGGCGCCGGGCTCCCGTGCAGCCCCCTCACCTGTCGGCCTCGTCAAACACGACATACTCCACACTCTGTAACTTCAGGTTCATCTCCACGGCCACGTGCACCAACCGCCCTGGGGTGGCGATGATTCTGCCAGGGGTGCAATGGCCGAGTCACCCACCACCGGGCCCTGTCCCCCCCGGCCACCTGGGGGCAGACCCCAGCCCTCACCCCTGCTCCACACACTCACATGTCGGGATTCTCGTGTAGGGCCGCAAACTGGTCTTCCATTCTGGGGAGGGGAGAGGAGGGGAGTTGGGGGACAGAACAGGCTCTGTAGTTTCTCCCTTCCCACAACCAAGTGCCAAGCTGAGCTCTGACCCTCACCCCAAAGAACACTGACCAGAGAGGGAAAGCTAGTGCTGAAATACTAGGCAAAGGCATTGCTCCAACAGGAGACGCAAGTGGAATCACACAGAACTGTGACAAGCAAGGGTGCTCAGAGGACGGGGTCACCCCAGATCCCCCCTCCTACTCCACAGCAGCGGAGCTGCCCATGATGCCCCAGCAATGAACACTGCCTGCATCAGCCAGGTTAGACTGCCACCCAGGCCCCTCTGCCACCATGTGCCCTTGTCCTGACCAGGGCAGACTGGAGCCAGGTCCCAGCTCCACCGTGTCCTCAGGCATGGTGGACACCTTGGCTTCTGTGCACATATGACACACCCCTGGGCATCCAGGACAGTGGCTATGTGCAGGCACTGCTGACCAGCCCGGTGCCCATGAGAGCCACGGGGCAGGGATCTTACTTGTCTCCTCCAAGGATCAGGGCCGTCTTGAGGCCGGTGAATTTGCCCAGCTGTGGAGACACAGGGAGAGGGTGAGGGGGGCTGCTGGAGCTCATGCCTGGGCACCCCAACCCCTCAGCTGCCCGCTGCTAGGGCCCACCTCTTTGGTGAACTTCATGGTCTGCAAGGCCAGCTCCCGGGTGGGCGACAGCACCAGTGCACGGGCCCCAGTCTGGGCACTGCGGGCCTTGAGCCGCTCGAACATGGGCAGGAGGAAGCAGGCCGTCTTGCCACTGCCCGTGCGGGCCATGGCCACCACGTCCTTGCCATCCAGGATCACGGGGATGGTCTGCAGGGGTACGGGGATACAGAGGGAGGGTCCCTGATCCTATCCCCACAGGCCCCATCCTTGGGGTGACTCCGGCTCAACCTCCTGACCGGCGCCTTCCCAGAACCCCGTCTGAGGACACCAGCATGCACCCAGAGGGACAAGGCATGTGGGCAGGGGCTCAGCAGCAGGAGGTCTCCCAGTGGGTGGGCTCCGAGGGCTGCCAAGAGACCCTTACCTTCCTCTGGATGGGCGTCGGCACCTTATAACCCTTCTTCATGACACCCTTGAACACGGGGTAGCTCAGGCCTGGAGACACGGCAGCCGTCAGGGTCACCGGGCACAAATGAACAGCAGAGGGGAGCAGCCATGGAACAGAAAGGCTAGCCGGCACTTGGGGAGACGCACCTGCCCACGGCCAACCCTATTTGCGTTCCGATCTGGGCACAAGATGTATGAGCTGGACGGGGGGCCAAAGCTGGGAACTTGGGTGGCGGACGCCCAGCTCCATGAGTCACCATGGCTGTCCCTCAAAGCCCACACTAACAGGAACCCGGAACCTCAGGTACAGCTGGGATTCGAACCCAAGCACTCTGAGGTGGAAAGTGGATATCCCCAACAACACCTGCCCCCCCCGGAACCCTCAGAAGGTCACAAGACGAGGGCTGGGATGTTGTGGTACACGGGGCATGGCCCCACTGGCTGGCCGGCTCACCCATGGACTGGAAGCCCCCCGACTTCTTCTTCCTCTGCTGGGCCCGCACCATCTGCCGGGTGTCCAGCTCCACGTCCGAGGCGCACTCCGAGCTGGGAAAGGTAGGCAGGGCTCGGCTGGGGCCCGGCTAGGAAGAATCAACAGGGGCTGCGTCACTCTTGGTGGGTGGACCAGGTCAGCAGGGAGGAGCAGGGCCCAGGGCAGATGCCCCCGGCATGCCCTGCAGAGGCACGGCCTGGGCCTCTCTCTCTGCCAGCTGTGAGACCTGGCCTGGGAGGATGGCAGATCTTCACACCTGTCCCTCCATCATGCCAAGGTTACAGGCTTTGGTCCCAAAACTATTCAGAAGCTACTGCTACCGGGAAACGAGGGTGCCAGTCGCTGGCCCAGAGGGTTAACAGGATGCAACGATAATTCTGTGCCCTGAGCCTGCAGCCTGGCACGCAGCCATGCATGGCTAAGATCTTGTAAATAATAATAATACTTTGTTCGTGGGGACGCCACTGTCTCCATCCACCAGGACCTCCTCCCCGAGAACGCCCCAAACGATCCAAGTGGGAATGGCACCCGCACTTCTCATTGGACCGACGGGCACTCGGATCCGTCCCCCGGGCAGGCAGGAGCCAATGAGGGGGACGCGATGGAGGCCAGGCCCGACCCCGGGGAAGCAGCGGGAGAGGCAGGCCCCGAGACGCGTGTTCAAGCCGGCCGCCTTCCCCACGCGCTCTGCCCAGTCCACTGCCCAGCTGGGGAAACTGAGGCCGTGGGGAGCTGCCCGGACCCGCCACTAGGGTCCCCCACGCGTGTCCCACCTTTCGGGCCCGGGTGTCATCTTCCGCCTGGATCTCAAACTCGCCGTCCTCCGAGTCGCTGTCGCGGGCCTGGGAGGCCGCGCCCCTGCGCTGCCGGAGCCCTTTCTTCTTCCTCCACTGGGCCATGGCGGGTCGCGTCCCCGCTCCGGACGCCGCGCGCGTGCCGGCCGCCATGCGGGCCCCGGCGCAGGGAACCCGGAAGTGGGCGTGGCCTGTGGGACGAACCAACTGTGCAGCCGAGGCCGGGGGGGAAAGGAGGATGCTCCTTGGGCACCCGCCACGAAGACAGAAGGCCTCGACGCTGCACGCCGCGCTCCAGCAGCCGCCGGACGCCTAGGCCAGCGACGGGCTCACGCTCCGGGGCTGGCACGGCAGGTCCGTGTCTCGGGGAGCGGGAGCATGGAGTGCGGCGTCCCCCCCGCGGTGTGGATGGGTCTGGCCGGGGAGGTCCTGCTGCCTGGGACCGGCTTTGGGTTGCAGGGTGGCTGCGCGCGCTGGGCGCCTGTCGCTTAGTGCCCTTGCTGCCCCGGGTCACCGGGACCGAGCTGTTGGAGCTGCGACGGAACCCTGGGATGCAGCGCGCACCGACCTGTGTGGGCCGCCCGCGAGCCGGGGTGCTCAGGTAGGGAGGAGGAGACCCCTGGCGTGACACGGGGTGTGGGCGTAGGGGCTCCGTGACGATGTGTGTGGGTGCACATCACATTCAGGTTGTGCCTCCCGCCTTGCAGTTGGCCGGGTGTGACCCGCACGTGGCGCTCCGCCTTCTGACGCCTCGGCTTTGGGGTCCGTCCGGCGAATGGATGGGATCCTAGCTGCTTCCCAGGGCTTTGGAGAGGATGAAGCGAGGCTATGCCTGCTGAGCTCTTTGCACGAGGTAGGCGCAGGGTCCGTGGCGGCCGTGGTCGTCCCCCGTCTGCCCCCTCAGGGTGTGGAAAGCTGCCTGCGTCTCCCGCTGGCATGAAGCTCTTTCTGTTTCCGGGCTGCAGCACTCCATTCCCCAACAGGACAGGACACCCCTAAATGTCCGTAACGCCCCCCCCCCCCCACTGGGCGCAGGCAGCTGGCCTTCCCCCGGGAGAGGGAAGGAGGCAGCCAGGCCTCTTGGCCCTGGGAGGGGACCTTTGTCTGCCAGCCCTGCTGTTGGCTCAGCCATGGCTCCCTGATCCCCTTTCCCAGGGAGCCCCGGCGGCAGGGCCTGGAAGGCAGGGCGCACCTATGGTCACCTGTGACTGCGGACAGCATGAAGCCCCCGGAGGAGCCGGCCAGCGGCAATGGGATGCGTCGCTGCCGGGTCAGGGTCAGGGCCAGGGCGTCCTATGTGGATGAGTCTCTGTTTGGCAGTCCCGCGGGCACCAAGCTGCCCCCACCAGACTTTGACCCACCCTGGGTGGAGACAGCCCGCCCAGCCAGAGCAGTGGTGGGCTCAGGCACATCGAGGACCCCAGCAGCCAGGGGGAACTGTGAGACCACAGCGTCTGGGGGCAGCACCTCGACCCTCACACCGAAGAAGAAGAACAGATACAGGTAATGGGATGGGGAGAGGTGCCTGAGGGTCAGTCCCAACCCTGACCTGGGGCAGGCACCTTGAACAATCTGATCTCCATGTGGGAAACAGGACCAGGGACCCTCCACTTGTGGGACTGGCGGGAGGGGTAAAGGAGGGAGGAGCATGGGAACCCAATACGGGGAAAGGTTGAGACAGTGCGCACAGGCCATGAGACCATGACCCTGGTGGACCCATGTGGGAGTGCCCGAATTTGGCAGGTAGTTCTGGAAGTGGGCCTGGCTGCTTTGCAGGAGCAGGTTAGAAAGACAAGCTGGTGGGCAGTGGTGCTTACTGCTGGGTGACTTGGATTTGAGGGAGGTGTCTAGTTTGGAGCCACTTGGCTCTCACCCCCCCCCCTTTTTGCAGGGGGGTTGCTTTGGCTGTGGGGGAAAGAGGGAAGTTAGCAAGACTGCATGGCGGTACGCAGGCATGCCCAGGGTGAGCTGGAAGAGCTGAGAGTGGCTAGGCTGGGGAGATTTGCTGGGTTAGCAACAGAAGTAGTAACAGTTGCCAAATGGACCCCTCTGCAGGCAGACTCTGCCTTGCACAGTCGGACCACACAGCAGCAGGGGCCATGGCTCAGCTGATGAAAAACTCCAGCAAGTAGGAAAAACTAAAGACTCTGGTTACACTAACTGGGACAGCAGAACTGACTAGAGCAGCCCAAGGGCTCTGGGGCTCATGCTGCCCTTGGACATCTGCCTCCTCAGGGCACCTCTGCCCTGCATCTCCACCCCGGCCCAGCAAGCACAGGTGGCAGAAAGTCATCTTCCTGGTAGCTTCAGCAAAGGGCAGACCTAGGTCAGGTGGCCTCTTCTGAGCCAACCAGCATGGCAAGGCAATGGAATATGCAAATTGGCCAGGCAGGGCTTGAGGGGGGGGGGATGCAGAATGGGGTCCAGGTGGGAAGGGGCCGGTGGATCGGGATTGGGCGTGTTCAGGGTGGTATGGCCGTAGACCAACTGGGGGAACAGTAGCAGGGAGGAGCCGACAGATCCTGTGAGGCATGGCCTAGCTGGGATGCCCAGCTAGATGGCAGGGACTCCTTGGCTGCTGCTGCATGTCGGACGGGGGCTGTGAAGCCCCCCTCAGCTCACTGCCTTTCTCTCCCAGACTCATCAGCCACACTCCATCTTACTGCGACGAGTCGCTCTTTGGCCCCCGGCCTGAAGGCAGCAGCTGGCAGACCTCATGGACGACAAAGGGGAGCACAGCCAAGCTCCATACACTCCTCTGGACGCCACCACCCACCCCCAGGGAGACCCCACTGCGAGCAGTGCATCCCACTGCTGCTGCTGCCGCCCCGGGGACAGAGCCCAGGGTGCTGGGAGAGCCCAGAAGGCGGTCCCCTGGCCCCGTGGGCTCCCCACGCCTGCAGGGGCGGGCGCGCTCCCCTTCCCTCCCTTGTCTCAGTGGTCCTGACTCCGCTCACCCCACGTCCTGTACCCCCGATGCGCGTGAGCCTCGGAATCCCAGGCTGTCCACATCGGGGGTGACCTTCCGGAGCCCACTCGTGACACCCAGGGCGCTCGCCGTCAGCATTTCAGTGCCAACGACTCCCCGACCAGGAGGCATTACCCAGAAACCAAAGCCTCCGTGGAAATGAGGGTCTTTTGTCAGCTTTGCCCGTGGGGGTTTGGCTGGGGCAGGGATAGACTGGGCAGCCCCCACCCCACCTTACCCCCTCCCCCTGGAGCCAGCACAGTCGTGCCTCCCCGCTGCTCCCTGCTTCGCTCCAAGCTGTGTACTGTGGGGCATTTCTCCAGCTGTCAGCCACACTTCAACTCAGTGCCAATGCAGGGGCTTCTGCCTCTCCATCCCGTGAGACTGGTCATGCTGCCCAGCGTGTGTAGCCCGCGTGGGGTGTCCTTCCCCCTCCCTTCCAGCCAGGCCTCTGCTCAGGGTGGGCTGGGTGGGAGTCTGGAGGCACGGGCGCCTCTGTGGGTGGTATGTGGGTGAGCGCGTCTCATGTTAACAGTCATGTATTCAATACATCAGGAGCTCATGAGAGCCATGAGTGATATTTTTTCCCCTCAACCAGGCCATTGTACCCGAGTTCACTAAAAGAATCGAGTTAAGTGATGCCCACTGTTGGTTGACCCAGGGAAGGGGCAGGCGGTAACAGGCTGGCTTCTTCCTGCCTTGGTTTTTAGTCCGTGCCACCAACTGGTTGGACAGCTGACTTCCCTGAGTTTGTTTTGTTTTTTTAAAGATTTGTTTGAAAGCCAGAATTACTGAGACAGGGAACCCTTTATTCACTGCCCAAATGACCATGAAGGTCAGGGATGGACCAGGCCAAGTCTAGGAGCCTGGGCCCTGGCCTCCCCTGTTGTGGGGAGCAGTGGCCCAAGAAACCAAGTGCCTGAGCTGTCGCCTGCTGCCTTCCGGGGCACACATGAGCAGGAAGGTGGGATTTAGAAGCTGGGCTGGGACTCGAACCCAGGCCCTCTGATAGGATGTAGGCGTCCCAGGCAGTGCCTTAACCACGGAGCTCAATGCCTGCTCCAGCCACGCTTATGCCATTTTTAAATAACACAGTCATGTACCATAGAACATTCTACTCAACACCCAGGAAACACCACACGCCTTCAAGTGTGTTGCACTATGACGTTCCCTCAACAAGATCCCCTGCTGATGCGCTGGAGGCCATATCGGCCATCGCTTCCCTGCTGAACCAAAGTGTGGTGGGTCCAAGCAGGCCAGCCAGCACGCACTTGACCCTGCTCTGCCGCTGTTCCCTCCAGACCTGGGCTGGAGTCACTCAAAATCATCATGGTCCTTGCCCAGAGGGAGTGAGGTGAGTCCTGTCCTGGTTTTTCCTTAGTTGCTGGCATTTGAAGAAGTAGGGGACAGTTCCTGGCTCTGGCTTTGGCCTGGTCCAGCCCCAGATGTTTGGGAAGCTAACCAGCGTGCGAGTGCTTCAGCTGCCTTGGCACCCAGCGGAGCCAGGATGTGGCTGCTGGTGTATGACTGCATTGGAGCTCGGGCTGTGCTGGGAGGGAATGAGGTTGTGGCTAAGAGGTTAATTCCTGAGCTGGGCTAAGGGTAGTCCCAAATCTGGGAGTTGTGTGCCCCTCCCCCTGCCCCGGGCAGCTGTGACCTACACCCCACCACAACTGTAACGTGTAGGCTTGGGGCTCCCCATCTGGTTCCCTCGCTGTACCCCCAGGCTGTGGCGCCTGCCCCTCTCCTCTGCACGTGGCCTCTGGACACACCGACACACAGCAGCAGCCCTGGGTAGACGGAGGTTTTATTTGTAAGAGGCTCTGCTTCTGGGTGGGAGCACCTGGGAGGGCGGGTGTGGGGCAGGGCTCACTTCTTGCCTTTGCCCTTGCCCTTGCCCTTGCCTTTGTCCTTGTCCTTGCCCTTGGCCTTGGCCCGCTTCTTCTTCTTGGACCGGAGCATGGAGCGGACCAGGTAGCCCTTCCACACGGCCTGGATGATTGTGGCCGCGCGCACCATGCGCACCATCTCGTGCTCCGCCTCCATCCTCTTCTTGGAGAGGATCTCGCGTTCCGTGCGGATCTGGGAGTACTCCTCCACCAGCACGTCGTGCTTCCGCTTCAGCTCCTCTAGCTGGGCCTTCTCCTCCTTGTGGACGACTTCCAGGTCCTCGTACTCCTCCTGGGGAGGCGTGCAGGACGGAGTAGGGGCGTGGTCTGTAGGTCCACGCGCCGCCCCCTTCCTGGTGGGGCTACGCCCACTCCACGATGACACATCCCAGCCCTTCCTATCCCTGGGTAGCAGCCTGCTGAAATACTTAAAGGAACAGTGAAGGAGGCAGGCTTAGAACCCGGGAAACATGGGGACAGTTCCACAGCTGGCGATGTCGCCAGGGTCAAGTGGCCATGTGTTTGCCTGTGGCCAGACATGGTGCCAGGCACCCAGGCACCCAGGCAATGGAACTGGCAGCCAACGGAGGTGTCAGCTTCACAGATACCCAGAGCAGAAGGAACCATTTCAATCAAGTAAGAGTTGTAAAGTTGTGTGAAAGGCAGGTGCCCTGCTATAACTGACATACTTTCCCAGCCTTTCCCCAGCACCTGTTGCAGGAGACACAGAGCTGGCTATGGGGGGGTACCTTCCTGCAGGTATCCCATGGCCCTCACCGAGACCAGGGAAACAAGCGCATGGCCTGCCAAGGTCCCTCTTTGGGTTCCCCATGGTCACACAGAGTGAGGTCTTGCTTTACCCTTCAGAACCGCACACTTGGCCTTGGGCCATTCGGTTTAACGTCACCTCCGGGGCTCCTAAGGCCATCAAGACCCCAGGCCAGGGCCATGTGCACTGGTGTTAGCCAGTGAGGGGAGGACTGACAGATGAGGGATGACGCCCCATCTGTAGGCCACCCCTCCCTGGGCACATCCTCCAGTGGCCAACTGCCGCCTGGGATGCACGTGTGTGCAACGATTGGGTCTCACTCAATCCCTGCTGATGATAGCATGCATTTTGTTTTCCTTCACCTCTGCCACCGGGATGCTGGCACATCTCAGGGGCTCGGTGGAACCGTGTTGAGCGAGCCCTGCGTGGTAGAGGGGAGCTCCCCCTCTGAGCTGGCTGGGGCCCCTCCGCAGGCTGCATGGGTGCTGGCTAGAGCCTGCAGTTATGGCCTGTGGACACTAGAGGGAGTCTGAGCCACTGGCTCCTTCCTCTGCTCCAGGCTGGACCAGCCGGCAGGTGCAGGCAGGTGCAGGGAGGACCTGGGAGGACGGAGATGCAGGCCTGCTCCTGGTCCCTCTCTTGGGGAAGCTCAGGACGTGGCACAAAACAGGGCTGTCCTGGGACTTCTCCCATCTGGAGGACCTGGGGACGAGCTCGAGGGCAGCCCATACCTGCTTCTCACTCATCTCTGTGTCATATTTCTGGATCCAGTTCTCCACTTCCGTCTCCACTTTATACTTTTTCTGAAAAAAACAAAAACCCAGTGATCACTGCTGGGTGGAATGACATGAGCCGCCTACCACCTTCACGCGCCTTGCCCTCAACCTGGCAGGCGGGGGAGCGGCAGGAGGACTCTCTTTTCTCCCTTTCTGATGAGCAAACTGAGGCTCCCATATTCCAAGTCACTTTGAAAAAAAACTTACTTAGCTTGAAAGGCAGACTTACAGGGGTAGGGGTGAGGTCCGGAGATGTTTCTTATCTGCTGGTTTGCTCCCCAAATGGCCGGGCCAAAGCCAGGAGACTGGAACTCTGGCCCATGTGGTCTCCCATGTGGGTGCAGGGGCCAAACACTTGGGCCAGCGTCTGCTGCTTTCCCGGCTACATGAGCAGGGAACTGGATGGGAAGCAGAGCAGCCAGGAATTGAATCCGTGCTCATGGGATGCCGACATTGCGAACCATGGCTTAACCCATTGCATCACAAGACTGACCTCACTCACTCACTTCTAAGATGGCAGCTAAGGGGTGGCAGAGCCTGGATTTGAAGTCAGCAGGCTGGCTCTGGAGTATTTATGAGAAGGAATGGGAGTAGATGCAAAGGCCCTGTGGTACTCAAACAGCAGAAATGGAGCCAAGTGGCTGGGGGAATGCCCAGGAGGGGAGCGGTCCCTGGTGAGGCTGGAGTGAGGCGCTGTGTCTTCGAGGTGTCAGAAGGCGACTCTGGAGTCCTGTGTGTGTGGGAGGGAGCCACAATGTGAATGGAGGTACACTGGGGAGGTACAGTCTAATTTGGTTTCTCAAAGGTTGGCTCCCCTATATACAATGGAAGGTTATATAACCACAAAGATGGAGCAAGTAGGGTCCAGCACAGTAGCCTAGTGGCTAAATCCTTGCCTAGCATCTGCTGGGATCCCACATGGGCACTGGTTCAAGTCCTGGCTGCTCCACTTCCCATCCAGCTCCCTGCTTGTGGCCTGGGAAAGCAGTCAAGGATGGCCCAAAGCCTTGGGATCTGTGCCCATGTGGGAGACCCGGAAAAGGCTCCTGGATCAGCTCAGCTCTGGCCATTGTGGCCACTTGCGGAGTGAATCAGCAGACAGAAGATCTTTCTCTCTGTCTCTCCTCTCTGTAAATCTGACCTTCCAATAAAGATTAATGTATCTTCAAGAAGAAGCAAGTGCTGACACACCAGTGAACTGTAGAGACGCCAGTCACAGAGGCCACCCAGTGCATGGTTCCTTTCGTACAGAGTCTGGAATAGATGAATCCCTAGAGGTTGGATGCAGGTCAGGGGTCACCAGGAACTGGGGGATGAGGAGAAGCAGGAATGATGGATGTGGGGCTTCATTTCCAGGAGATGAGAGCTTGGCCACCAGATGGTGTGAGGGCTGCCCAGCCATGGAGTCAGTCACTTTCCAGTGGCTAAATGGGCAGTAGGTGGGCGCCATCTCTACCAAGGACAAATCCACCAGCCCCTTCTCCACAGGAGCCAGAGCTTTCCCACTTGGGCCGCCATGGCAGGGTAGGGGGCTGGCTTCAGAAGGCTGTGACCTGCCCCCCAGGGGTAGAAATGTACAGCCAAGGTTGCTTTCTGGGGCACAGGCCCAGGGCTTCTAGCTGTGACACTGATGATAGTGGACACAGGTGGTCTCTAGGTGAGAGACTGGGAAGCTGGCTTGCGTTGGGCTGGAGTCTCGGCTCAGGATGAGGACAAAGAAACAGCACTTATAGGATGCCTGCTGTGTGCCAGCTTTGCCTGCTCACCCTGTCAGTACATTCTACTAGCGACTCCTTAAACTTGACACCCCAGGGGAGCAGGCTGTTTGATGCCCACATCCCTTCTCGCAGTACCTACTGCCCCTCCAGCTCCCTACTCACGCACCCTGGGGGGCAGAAGCTAACGTCTCAAACCTCGGATCCTGGCTGCCCATATGGGTGCCGGGATAGAATTCTAGATCTGTCCGCAAACCTGGTGGTGTCCCTGTCATTTCCAGCTGTGACCATGGAGGCCAGGAGGGCGCTCTCGTGCAGACCCTCCCGACCTTCCCAGAGATGGATGGGCACTTTAGTTTGGGCTTTGCCTATTGCTGCAGTGCCCTCCTCCCCTTCCTCAGCCAGCCCTGCCCAGTCCCTCGAGGCCCAGCACCCAGGGCACCTTCCTCAGCGCCTGCTCTGCCTCCCGGTTCTCGGTGACCAGGTTGTTGAACTGCATGCGCAGCAGCAGAATGTCCTGCTGGATCTTGGCCAGCCTGGCCTGCGAGGCCCGCGCGTCTGCCTTCTGCTGCTTCTCGGCTTCCTGCTTGATGCGCGCCAGGTTGTTCTCCGAGAACTTGAGCACCTGGTGCAAGTGGTTCTTCAGTTCCTGGATCACGAAGTTCTCCTTCTCCACCTGGGCAGGAAGAAGTGGGGCTCCGTCAGGGCCCCCCTGCACCTTGCCGAAGCCCACGCCCTGGCCCTGTGACAGGTGGGCGGGGTGAGGCTCTAGAAGGCAGCACTGTTGTGTCTGGGGTCATGTCACAGGGCTGGGATGTAAAGCCAAGTTTATCTCACCCAGGTTCTTGGCCAGCACCTTCCAGTTCCTGGCATGGGCCTACCAGAGGGAGGCTGCAGGAGAGCTTTGGGATGACAGTGACCTTCCACCCAGGACACAGTAGGCAAGGGACCTGCTGGCACGGCACAAGGCTGGAAGGTATGAAAGAAACACCCGCCACGGGGATCGCTACTGGGTTGCCCCTTGAGGGTCAGGAATGGGAGCACGGGGTGGGTTATACGTGTACCCCACCGGCTTCTTGCAAACGCTGCTCTCCCTCTGTGCTCAGTGTTGTAGGGCATGGCTCCTGCCTGGCAGCCTCAGGCTGGGCCAGGGGACCCACAGGATTGGAGCTCGCTTGGCACACACCGTGGGCAGAGAGGGAGGGACCTATGAGATGGGCCAGGCGAGGAAGAGGGGAACAAGGTCTTCCATGAGGACACACCCCTGCAGGTCAGAGCTTTTCTTGCAGTGTCACCACCGTGGGGCTGACCATGGCTGCCTCTTCATGGTACACGGGGATTCAGCCACATGATGAAAGTGGAATGTGACCCCCAGGTCAGTCCCACCTGGAGGCCCGCACTGGTTCCACCACCGAACAGAACCAATACAGCCACCTGCAGGTCTGTCCCTGTCCCAACAGTGAAGTGTCCTCCAACCTGGAAGTGACCTCCCCTGATTGAGGTCTGATGGCTGGCCTCTCTCTCTGTCCTCTGAATGGGGACACAGTGATGGGGACCCAGAGACAAGGACCCTTGTCTGTTGGTGGGAAACCAGACCCAGTCAAATAACCAGACAGTTGTGACAAACAAAATGTGACGAATGGCTTAAAGGACGCAGTCAGTGAGAAGTACCTGAGCCACAGCATGGGAGTGGGGACCTGGATGCCCCCATCTGTGGTGGCAGATCGAATGGGAGTGCCCGTGGCGGCCTGTGGCGGTGTGACGGGATCTGCCCTCCTCAGAGTCCGCGGATTAGCCCCCTCAGCAGCTTCTCTACCAGGCGTGCATGGAAGTGAGGGACACAGCTTCTGGGCTGCATCCCTTAAGGAGCAGGACCCAGCCTTCTCCCCTTCCTTCCCTTCCCACTGGCCAAACCAGCAACAGCACTGCAGGGAAAGCTGGGGCAGCCACGTCAGCCCGCTGTTAGAAGCCTCCCTGGGGGAACGGCGGAAGACCAGATCCCCGGCCACTGGCAAAGCAGAGCAGTCACCAGCCAGAAAACCATTTCCACTGTGACTTGGGCAACCCTTCCTTCAGTGTTTTTGGGACAGCAGCTCAACAACTCCTACTCTGCCGCCTTACTGGGATTCTAGAAAATGTGGGGAAGGCGTACTGCACGGCACGTGTCACAGTTGATGGTTTTTGGGGTTAGGGGGAAGGCTTGGTACTGCCATTATGTCCTTTTAAAATAATTCTCCTAGATCTTCCACCTTGGTCTTGGGGTAGACTGATCCTTTACCTGGCCTCAGAGGCCCTGCTGATCCCTCTCCCGCCCTCTTCCCAGGCCACCTCTGTTGCTTCCTGCCAGCTTCCAGCCCCTGGGGCTTAGGATGCAG
Organism: Ochotona curzoniae; assembly: GCF_017591425.1. Taxonomy (NCBI): domain Eukaryota; kingdom Metazoa; phylum Chordata; class Mammalia; order Lagomorpha; family Ochotonidae; genus Ochotona; species Ochotona curzoniae. The sequence continues at coordinate 19,274 of NW_024466848.1, forward strand.
CCCTGCGGATTCCCTTCCACCTGGCATGCGGGCCAGCATGCCAGGGCCAACTCCAGGCAGCCCGGGAACATTGTTTCGTGGCTGCATTCCTGCCAGCATGGCGGGCTGAGTTGAGTAGTTACATGGATTGCTGCAATGTTCAGAAAGCCCACAGTATTCACCAAGTTTGTCATCCTTGGCTTGGAGGGTATTCCCTACCTCACTTTCCTAGCCCTCTCCGCTGTCCTGCTTCGAGCCTTGGGTTCAATGTCCCTGGCCTTTTGGGTCTCGGGGACCAGCTTCTCCCGTGAGCCCCTCTTCCAGCACCCTGTGCTTCTCAAGACTGTAACTAAATGACTTCTTCTATAACTGCTTTCTCCACTGTGAATGCCACAAGGCCGCAACCACATAGGCTTAACCTTGGAGCAAATGAATGGGGGAAAGGCTGTTTAAATCATGGAATGGAAACCCCAACCACGTCAAGATTGGAGCCATGGGACGCGGCTCCTTCAGCACCCCGCCCAATCCCGATCCCAGCAAACGGTACCTCTGCCTTCCTCCTCTTCATCCCCACTGCCAGCTCGTTTTCCAGAATGTCGATCATCTCCTGGTTCCTCCGGTTGCGCCTGCTGACGTCCTGGATGAACTGGGCCTTCTCCCTTGCTTCCATGGGGCTGGTGAGCAGCTTCTCAAACAGGAAACCCCGGAGCTCCAGGAGGTTGTCGATGAACGACTGAGCCTCCGCGCTGCGGCCCTGTGTCTGCATCTGCAGGAAGCTGGCGACCTGGGGGCTGCTGAGCAGGACCCTCAGCACGTTCCTGGTGGAGTCTCGGATCTGCTGCAGCAGCGGCAGGAGGCTGGCCTTCTGCATCTCCAGGGAGGAGCGGCGGGCTTGCAGCCAGCCTTCGCCCTCGGCCTCGTCCTCCTCCTGCAGCAGCTGCTGCTCTTGCTCCTGCAGGTGGCTGGCAGCGTCCAGCAGGAGCTCACAGAGGTCCTGGTGCTCTCGGATCATGGCCGCCACATCCTCCCCCAGGACCCCCTCTGTGACCTCCGGGTTGGACGCTACATACGACAGCAGCGTCACCAGCTCCACTTTGTAGATGGTCTCATCCAGGACGGTCATGATCCTCTTGGCCTCGATCGTGGTGAGTTTGGACTTGGAGGGGACCAGGGGTTTTGGGGGGACGGCTGGCTTTTGGGATGGCTGTGACCTTAGTGGGATTCTGTTGATGTCGGGGCCTTGGTAGAGAGGCCCCACGGTGACGACCTTAGAAGCCATTTTCAAAGCAGCCTCCTTTGTCTTCAGGGCTGGAGGCTTGCGCGGATTAGCTGTGCCTCATGCTCTCACTGTCCCAGGCAACTCTACAAAAGGAAGGAGTGGGCGTCACAGCTGGGCTGGCATCCATGGCCTTGGGGGACTGCAGCAGCCACACCTGTTGGCATTGGGAGCCATTCTCTACTGCCTTCCCAGGCCATTAGCAGGGAGCTAGACTGGAAATGGAAGAGCTGGGACTCAAACCATCACCCTTATGGAATGCTGGTGCTGCAGGTGGAGGAGGGTTATCCTAAGGCCTTCTGGCTCCATTTTAATTCTCGCTTATTGCTAAGGGGGCAGCCCAAGTACTTGTATTCTTACCACACATGGGAGGTCCAGGTGGAGTGCCTGGCTTCCAGCTTTGGTCTAGCTACTGTGAGCATCTGGGAAGTAAACCAGCAGTTGGAAGATTATCTTTCTGTCATTCTCTTTATCTCTCTCCCCCTGCCTGTCTACCTCACAGCCAGGCTTTCCTCGGCTATGGTCTTTTCTGAAGCCTTGGACATGCTACTTAGCCAGTGCAAGTTTCTGTCACTTGCAATCAGGGAACCCAAGCTGACAACATAACCTAAGCGACTGACAGGCCATGTTCCCAGGACATCAGGGTGGAGGTTGGGAAGTGGGTGGGGCCATGCAAACCGGGACCAGACCATACCGAAAGTGAGAACAAACCAGAAAGACAGGTTGGGTCAGGTGGTCAGGTGCTGGGGTGCTCAGTTCCCCTGGAGACAAGTGGGAAGCAGGGGCTGGGGCGGGGTGGAGGCCTCCACCTTGCACTGCCTCCATGCAGACTCACTTCCTGCCAAGCTGGTGCCTTCCTCAGAGTTCTTCACCACAAATAAAGTTTCAGAGCCGGTGAGAGGGCCCCCTTGGCCTCTCTGAGGATGAAAGATCCTTGCCCCCAGGCCACGGGCACGGATGTGAACAAAGTATTTCATGAACGAGCCTCTCCCCAGAATGCCCCAAGGCTCGCAGGCATAAATCAAAACGCCTGAATACTGCAGGGACTGCTGCTGCAAATGCAACGCTGTATGAAACGCTTCCAATTTGCTTTCAGCCAAATTACCTCTTTTGCTTTAAAGGGCAAACTTGTTTTCTTCGATTATGACGACGCCTGTCAGTTCCTGACAGCTCATTTGGGTGAACAGGAAAAAGCCAACCGAACTAGGATTTGGGGGGTGGGGGGGACACATCTGGCTCTGATGACAACAATCACTGGAGAACCCCTTTTCCTTGAATTCTAATATGATCACTCCTTGTCCCCTTTAATGCCACCAACCTTAATATTTAAATAATTTCCGACTTAAGCCTCCCCTTTTAAAATTCCTGCCCTGAGAATGAAGTG
>NW_024466849.1:0-25368 GCF_017591425.1 Ochotona curzoniae
GCCTTACAAAATATTTCTTTATATTTATTTGAAATGCAAAATTGTTATAGAGATTCAGAGAAGGAGAGAGGTCGATCTTCTATCTACTGGCTCACTCGCCAAATTGTTGCAACAGCCAGCACTGGGCCCATCCCATACCAGGAGCCAGGAGGCAGGAGCATCTTCTGGGTCTCCCACATGGGTGCAGGGTTCCCAGTACTTGGACCATTCTCCACTGCTTTCCCAGACCACAAGCAGGGAGGGAGCTGGATCTAATGGGGAACATCCAGGACTCAACCAATGCTTTCTAGGAGGTGGTAACGCAGGTGCAGCTGAGCCTGCTCCATCACAGGCAGGGAACCTCAGCATACCCTCCTCGCTAAAGTCCTCGGAAGTCCATGCAAACCAAGTCCTCACTCTGTCCCACTGTGATGCCTTCGCAGCTCTGGGTCCTCTGCCATTGTCAGGCAAGCAGGAGTCAGAATGTGAACAAAATGCATGAACGAGGCCAACAGGGTCACACAGGAAAAGAGAAAATCTATGGCTAAGGACCTGGGAGATACCGGCCTGGTCAGGGAATGCTGGGCAAAGCTGAAACTAGAGAGGAGAGCCCGGCAGTGATGGGTATCCTGTGTGAGCCATGGAGGCAGGAAGGACGTGGACACAGCTAGGGAGGGGTCCAGGCACCAGCTGTGAGGACCAGGCTGTGCGTCCTTCAAGGGCCCAGGGTGTGGGAGAATCCATCACTGTGGCTCTGTCAGCCTGCCACCCTCCCCAAGCCGGGTCACCATGGACACATTCTCTACTGAACATCCACGGGGTCATGCGGACACCACAGCCTGCGTGCAAACATGCCCAGATGTCCTTGAGGTCTACAAGGATCCGCAGGGGCCTTCAAGAGTAACATCTGTTCCCGGGCGGTCCTGTGTCTTCCATGTGGAGATGCCCTTGGTCGTGTTTCACAGTCGCAGCTCCAGGTGGAGGGAGCAGCCAGGCTCGCAATTCGCAGTGCATCCGGGTCTCGGGGATGGGTCATTTCTGGCCTCCCCTGTCCTTCCATGGTCAACAAGCAAGCTCTCAGGTGTGGGGGACCTGAAGCATGCAGCCCAGTCACATGTTGGAGCAGGTGGTGGGGAGGGATGAGAAGGGCAGCAGGTGAAGCTGGGATGGGGCAGGACGTGCCAGGCTTGGTGGATTAAGGACAGGGAAGGAGGCAGGCAGGAAAGAGAAGCAGAGAGCTGCCTCCAGGGAGAGGCTAGCGTGACATGGCCGCAGCTGTGGCTCTGGGTGCCCCGTGCTCATCTCGGTGTCGAGGCGTGAAGCTGGGGGCCTCCGCACCTACAGGGCCAGCACAAGCCTCAGGTCAGAGTGGATTCAGGGGCTCCCAGGCCAGGCAGTGCCGGGCAGCTGAGCCCCTGGAGCTTACCTGGTGTAGTAGAGCCACGTGAGGCCATAGGTGAGAAGGAAGCCGGCTGCCATGAGGGACCCTCTGATCAGGGTGAGCACCAGGGGCCAGGAGTGCAGGGAGCCTTCTGGCATGGGTGGGCACAGGCTGAGATTCCAGTCTAGGCCTTAGCCTCCCCCATCCTCTCTCCCCTGCAGCATACACTGCTCACTCTCACTCAGGGATTCTAGGTTGTGGGAGGGTCACTCAGGTTCCTGACCTGGTGGTGGTGGCAGCAGCAACACCTGCACGCTATGGCCCTCGTGGACGTTCCAAACTTCACAGCTGAGCCTGAGGCTAGAGCTGAGCTCCCCGCGGAGGCTCAGGGAGCTGTTGGCCCAGCGCCCTGCAGAGCTGGAGGTGACCATGAAGGAGGCAACGCTGCTGTTCCCGCTGCTGTTCCCCTCCAGCAGCTGCTCCTCAAGCCGCCAGCGCAGGAACGGGGCCAGCTGGGCCTGGGAGGAGCATTTGCAGTGCAGACCCTGGGCCTCCCAGGAGCAGAAGGGACCCAGCAGCTGTAGAGGGGCTAGGAAGAGAGCAGGTAAGACTCAGCAGGGGCCCTCTCTCCTGCTCATTATTGCAGGGAAATGACCCTCTGCCCCTCCAGTCCCAGGCCCAAACTCACCCTGAACAGAGAGGTTCATGGAAAGGTGCTGGGAGCCCAGCGAGTTCTGGGCTATGCAGGTGACCTGCCCTCCGTGCTCTGGCTGCACCTGCGGCAGCTCCAGGATGTCGGTGAAGGAGACAGGGGTGGGCTGCAGGTCTGGGGGTCCCCGCACCCAGCTCAGGTTGGCAGGAGGGTTGCTGAGTGCTGAGCAGCGCAGGCGCAGAGCCCAGCCAACCGGGACGGTGAGGGATGAGCTGGTAAGCAGCATGCTGGGGGCTTGTGGGGAGAGACCTACTGAGGGTGGAGAGTCCGCCTCAGAGCTGGACTGGCACCCCTGTCCCTCCCTTGGCCAACACTCCTACTTCCCTCCCAGCCCTCCTGCCTTGTACCCCATGAACTTTGTCCCAAGGGTCTGGACTCCCCTCTCTTGGCAGGGAGCTGGTGGGGATCAAGGCTGGCCGGGGGGTGCGTCAGGATCTGTCCAATGCGTGCACAGCCCAGAGCCCTGATGATCTTGCAAGCAAGTTCATGAGGAATGATGCTAGGAAAGCAACCCACATGGATTCCAGATTTGTTTGTTTGTTTTGTTTTTGGGCCAGATACACTTAGTTGTAATCGCATTTAGCCATGGGTTTGGAAGTGCCCTGCTGGGTTCTGTCAGAGCAGTGGAGCCACTTCCTGGCCTCCTCCAACGCGTGGGCTGCTCTCCCCTGGGGCTGAGAGCCTTCCCTTGAGCATTGCCAGAACATGAGTCCTGATCCGCAGGAGAAGTGCAGCCAGAGGCAAGGTGTGCCGGCCTGAAGTGGAGGCGACGTGGCAGCTGTGATGGGAACTGGACAGGGAGGGTGAGGCTGGGCAGCATTCAATGTCTGCTCATGGCTTTAGGCACAGGATGCGTGTGCTGTGAGCACACATGTGTGTAAGAATGTTCAAGTCTGTGTGCATAGGCACGCACGGCACAAGTGTGTACTCATGTGTGTGCACAGGTCTGCATGGCTCGTGCTGTGAGCATACACCAGTGCTTGTGGAAGAAACACACACACACGCAATCACACGCACAGAGCTGTGGGGACAGAGTGTGGCTGCAGGCTCCATGTCCCAGTACCTGGAGCAGAGGTTTCCCTACCTGTGCTGTTTTGGAAGAAGATGCTGACGCTGAGGTTCTGAGGAGGATCTGGAAGGGAAGAAGGGCCCTGGCCTCAGGGGTGAGGAACAGCACGCACGTGGGCACCTGGGATACCTGAGGAAGCAGCCGTGTCCTTCTGACCCACCCCACGCCCGCACTCCCACGCTCAGATCCATGCAGACACTCCCTAGGTGACTGTAACAGGCACATGTACAAGATGAGCACACGGGCACACACCTGCACACACGTGTACAATCCCGTGCAGGCACACCGCCCCCACTGCCCCTGGGAGCACAGGCCTGCCCCCGCCCAGCACTCACAGGAGACATTGAGCTGCACGGTTCTCTCCGTGGTCACCTGACTGCCCGGGTACTGCACCCGACAGGTGAGGTTGGTGCCGTGGTCCTGGGGCCTCGGTGTGAGGAGCAACAAGGAGGACCATGCCCTCCAGGGAGTCTGAGAGTCAAGGGCACTGCCCTTCCAGGAGAAGCTGAGAGTTCTCCCAAGTGGGCAGTGTCCTGGCAGGCTGCAGTGCAACAGTGTGGTGTGGCCAGACTGCAGGGTTGCCGGGAGCTGGATGTGTGGCTTCTCTGAGAGGGCTGAGGACAGAGGCAGGAGGCTCAGGTCCAGGGTGTGGGGGATCCAGGGTCCATGGTGACCCTGAGAGTGACCAGGGCCTGTTCCCCATGCCCACGTCCCTGATATCCCACCTCCCTACTCACCACCTGCCCACTCTGTCCCCATCCTGACACACGGTGTCCATCACAGGCCCTGTCCCGTAGACAGAGTGTGGGCCCAAGAGGACCTTGGAAATTACCAGGGCCCCATGCCCATGCTCCCGATATCCCACAACTGTCCTTAACATCCGCATGCTCTGTCCCCATGCTAACACAGGGTGTCCATCCCAGGCCCTCTCCCAAGAACCCAGCCGCACCTGTCACCTCCACAGACAGTGTCTTCCACAAGTAGCTGTATTTGAGCTTGCTTCCCTTCTCCACTCGGAAGAAGTACCTCCCTGTGTCCTCCCTCCTGGCATCTGTGATGCTCAGGGAACAGTTGTTGGTGCTGAGGTCCCTGGGGACGTGGAACCGGCCCTTCGTCTCAGGCCTTACTGGCCAATCTGGCTTGTTGGTGGCCACAGGAGCTTGAGTGTAGACATTGTCCCCGTCTCGGAACCAGAAGAGAAAAGGCTCGGCAGGGCTTGTCAAATAAGTCCTGATCTCAGGGTAGGAGAAGGAGCAGGGCACGAGGACACACAGACCCTCCTGCACTGTCACCGACTTCTGCACCTGCAGCTTGTAGCCTGCTTCCTGCTGCAGGGACCCTGGACAGGGGCCGGGAAGAGGGGACACAGAGACTCAGTCACAGCGCTGCCCCACCACAGCCTCCCTGTCCCCCATTGCCCAGTGAGCCCCTTACCCTCCCGCAGCAGGGACAGTAGCAGCAGCAGCAGCGGCAGCATTGAGTCGGGGTTCTGGTCTCACTCTAGGCAAAGAAATGTCTCAAATGTGAGGTGTGGCCAAGTGAGAGCAACAAGAAGCGGCTGGGTGAGTGTGGGCCTGGGCCATGCCAAAGGGGAACTTGGGTGCTGCATGGGCCTGGGCAGCTTGTTGGGGGCAGGGAGATGGTATTCCTGCTGTCCCCAGCAGACATGGCAGAGACAGAGTGTGGGTGGTGCAAGTGTGGATGGAGGGTCTAGAGGCCTGGAGCTTCTCCTCGGGTAGAGCTGCTGAGTCACGTTCAGATACACATGCAGCAGCCAGGGCGTGTGCAGACAGAATGGGACAGAGAAACGGGGAGCAGGCTAGCGACGTGCAGGGGAGGGGCAGCTGCAAGCACCTTCCAATATACCCATCTGAACCCCGGAACTTGGAGCTGCCTTAGAAATGCAGGCTAGAGGGAGCTGGATGAGGGGAGTGTGGGCCCTGCAAGAGGATCTACCTGCCTTGGTCTTGGGGTTTTTATGTAGGTCCGCTGAGACAGCCATGTGCCAAGTCCACTTGGGCTGGGCTGTTTCAAGGGAGAAAGTGACCCCTCCCACTGGGGTTTCCCTGAAGGCTGCAGAAGCCACATGGTCCCTGTGGAGCTCAGCATCGGTGGAACCAACATAATGGAGTCCCCAGCAATCGGTGCAAAAACCTGGGCTCTGCAGCACCCCACCTCTGATTTAACCAGGAACATGCCAACAGTCAGAGCTTCGTGACAACAGGTTCTAGAAGCAGGGCCTTCAGAAACTAGGACAAAGTGCAATCCTGGTCAACAGTGCTCACAGACGCTGGCTTGGCTGTGTCCTCTGTCTACAGAAATCAGCTACAATTACTCTCGTGGGAGAGGCTCATGCGAGAATACCAACCCAGCATCTGGAGGAGGGCATGCGGATGGAGTGGGCAGGCAGGCTGTACCCAGTCTAAAGGCAGCGTGTCATTGTCCCGTGTCATCTTCTGCCTGCTCACTTAGCAGTGTGGTGAGTCCTGCGACTTGCTGCCATGTGCCTTTGCTTCCAAGAAAAGGGCCCGTGTGCAAAGATGAGTGTGCCCTCGGCCGGACTGTAGGCAGAATTCTCTCCTGAGCTCTGTCTGTCCTGCTCCACCCAGGGCTGTTCAGCAGGAGTCTGACGTTGGTAGAGTGAACACTCCGGGTCTACCTGCTGTGTGCTGAAGAGCTTTCCCACATACACTGCGCCACAGTCTTTGGCTGTCAGTCCCTCCACTCTTTGCCGTGTTCAGAGTAGAGTCCTCTTCTCCCTGCCTCTATTGCCCATGCACGCACACTGTGTTGGGAGGGAGAGAAGAGAGCTAGAAGCAGCCAGAAACCGCCAGACGTGGGCAGACGGAAGAGATGTCTCCATCACCTCCTCCAGGGAAGCCACACCCCAGGGGCAGCTGCCAGCCAGGCTCCTGCTTCCCAAGGGCACAAGCCTCCTTTGAGCAACAGGGAACACTCCAGAGTGACCAACAGCCAGGGCTAAGAGGAGACCCTCTTCACTGGCAACATAGTTACGGAGTTGATCTTAGAGACAGGAGTATGTGTGTTTGCTGAAACATGTAACATGATTGCTTCAACATTGTATCTCTTGTTGTATGTGTGCTGCATCTGTGGGTGCACAGCAGCAGGAAGCTGCAAGCTCCAGTGCAGCCCTGCCTTGAACCCAGGAAGGGATGGGCGCATGTCAAACGCAGGATCAGGCAAACACACAGCCTCCTTCCTGGAATGAGAGTCACGGGACATGCAGTGAGCAGCGGGGATGTCGGCTGGAGAGCTGCTCTGGGTACGGATGACGTGGTGACGTACTGCTGATTCCTCTGTCACCTGAGACGGGGACGACTCAACTACCCACCCAACATCCTGGGGTCTACTCGCCTAGCACACCCAACACCCCGGAGTCTGGGTGGTTTACGCCTGTGCTCAGGCAGGCACCCAACCAGCAGCTGGCTCCACGGCACAGCTGAGCATCCTGAGAAAAGACAGAAGTTCCGAGTTGGAAAGCTGCACCCACAGGCTGTGGCTTTCACGCCATGCTGCAGCAGAAACATCCAGGACTAAACTAGTGTAAGTCAGGATCCTCGTGTCAGCAGGATGAGGTGAAGAGGAAAGTGAGAGGGAGCTGGGTCCTAAAGTGACATGAACCGTGAGGTTCCCCTCGGGGAGGAGTCAGTGCCAAGAGTCCTTTGCTCAGTGCACTGAGTGAAGGCAGGTGGAGTTGGTTTCTGGGCCGTGACACCGTGGGAAGGAGGTGACAGAGCCAGAGAGAGGCTTGGTGCGATGGGACAGGACGGGAGTTTGTACCAGATGGCGTTGCCAGTCATGCTAACTGACATCCAATTCCACTGTGTCCAAACTTCCAGCCAGGACAGCTGCAGAAAACATACTTGCTTCACAAAATATATCTTTATATTGATTTGAAATGCAGAATTGTTATAGAGATGCAGAGAGAGAGAGAGAGGGAGAGATGGATCTCCTTCCACCTGCTAACTCCTCAAATTGTTGCAACAGTCAGCATTGGGCCCATCCCATACCAGGAGCCAGGAGCCAGGAGCATCTTCTGGGTCTCCCACATGGGTGCAGGGTTCCCAGTACTTGGACCATTCTCCACTGCTTTCCCAGACCACAAGCAGGGAGGGAGCTGGATCTAATGGGGAACATCCAGGACTCAACCAATGCTTTCTAGGAGGTGGTAACGCAGGTGCAGCTGAGCCTGCTCCATCACAGGCAGGGAACCTCAGCATACCCTCCTCGCTAAAGTCCTTGGAAGTCCATGAAACCCGAGTCCTCACTCTGTCCCACTGTGATGCCTTCGCAGCTCTGGGTCCTCTGCCATTGTCAGGCACGCAGGAGTCAGAATGTGAACAAAATGCACGAACGAGGCCAACAGGGTCACACAGGAAAAGAGAAAATCTATGGCTAAGGACTTGGGAGATATCGGCCTGGTCAGGGAATGCTGGGCAAAGCTGAAACTAGAGAGGAGAGCCCGGCAGTGATGGGTATCCTGTGTGAGCCATGGAGGCAGGAAGGACGTGGACACAGCTAGGGAGGGGTCCAGGCACCAGCTGTGAGGACCAGGCTGTGCGTCCATCAAGGGCCCAGGGTGTGGGAGAATCCATCACTGTGGCTCTGTCAGCCTGCCACCCTCCCCAAGCCGGGTCACCATGGACACATTCTCTACTGAACATCCACGGGGTCATGCGGACACCACAGCCTGCGTGCAAACATGCCCAGATGTCCTTGAGGTCTACAAGGATCCGCAGGGGCCTTCAAGAGTAACATCTGTTCCCGGGCGGTCCTGTGTCTTCCATGTGGAGATGCCCTTGGTCGTGTTTTACAGTCGCAGCTCCAGGTGGAGGGAGCAGCCAGGCTTGCAATGCGCAGTGCATCCGGGTCTCGGGGATGGGTCATTTCTGGCCTCCCCTGTCCTTCCATGGTCAACAAGGCAAACTCTCAGGTGTGGGGGACCTGAAGCATGCAGCCCAGTCACATGTTGGAGCAGGTGGTGGGGAGGGATGAGAAGGGCAGCAGGTGAAGCTGGGATGGGGCAGGACGTGCCGGGCTTGGTGGATTAAGGACAGGGAAGCAGGCAGGAAAGAGTCGCAGAGAGCTGCCTCCAGGGAGAGGCTAGCATGACATGGCCGCGGCTTGGGTCTGGTTCCCCCGTGCTCATCTTGGTGTCGAGGCGTGAAGCTGGGGGCCTCCGCACCTACAGGGCCAGCACAAGCCTCAGGTCAGAGTGGATTCAGGGGCTCCCAGGCCAGGCAGTGCCAGCAGCTGAGCCCCTGGAGCTTACCTGGTGTAGTAGAGCCACGTGAGGCCATAGGTGAGAAGGAAGCCGGCTGCCATGAGGGACCCTCTGATCAGGGTGAGCACCAGGGGCCAGGAGCTCTCCTGTCTCTCACATACGCACGTGCAGCCAGAGGAAGCTCCTGGCACGGGTGGGCACAGGGTGAGGTTCCAGCCTCAGGCCTCAGCCTCCCCCATCCCCACTCCTCTGCAACACATACCTGCCCCGACACTCACTCTGCACAGAGAGGCTCAAGGAGAAATGGCTGGAGCCCAGCAGGTGCCGAGCCCAGCAGGTGAGTTCTCCTTGGTCTTTGGCCTGCACCTCGGGCAGCTCCAGGACTCCGGATTCTGACGCACGGGAGGAAGGCAGGGCTTCGTGCCCCCTGAACCAGCCCATCGAGGCAGTGGGGCTGCCATCAGCCATGCAGACCAGGCGCAGGGACAGACCCTCAGAGACAGGCAGGCACGTGCCATTGCTCAGTGCCTGTGGGACTGTGCGAGGGAAGGTGAGAGAGTGGGCTGTGGAAATGACCCATGTGTCTGCACTTGGGCCCTGACACTCAGCCAGCCACTCATTGATGGGGAAGCCCATGGGACTGCCTGTGGGATGGTGACAGGAGAGAGTAGGTCTCCTTGACATGGGGAAGGGGAGCTGAGCCAAGGCTAGGATGACAGGGTGTCCTCACGTCCAGTGGAGGGGGGTCTGCAGCTGGGGATGTGCTGGGAGCCGAGACCACCAAGCCAGAGGCAACAACACAGCTGTAGCTGAGCTGGGAGGGGAGGACCAGGGACTCTTGTGATGCAACAATAGGGACCAGGGGACAAGCACACTGTCAGGGCCTCACGTGCCAGGCTGGGAGTCCTGGGAAGCACTCAGTGTGAGGAGTCAGAGGGCACAGGCTTGGCACTGACTGGCACCTGAGCCTGAGCATGTGAGGTGGGAGGCAGGTCATAGCAGAGGTGGTTCCAGGGCAGACAATGGGGCCCCCACCCCATTGATGATGGAGAGGGAGAGGGGGAAGGGAGGAGCAGCTGAGTCCTTGGGACCCGCTGAGTCTTGGATGTGCCTGTGTGAGTGGGAGCCCTTTGGAGCAGTGAGGTCCTGGGCACCCTGGGCTCATGGGGTGCAGGGGGGTGACAGAGGGGCTGGCAATGGTCGCAGCAGCCATGCAGCCAGGGCTATCAGGAAGGGACAGCAAAGCCCAGGAGGGAAGAGCAGGAAGCTAGAACTGAGGGTTAGGATGGAGCAGTGGGCAATGGGCACTCGGAGGACTCCTAGGGGAGGCGATGACCTCAGCATGGAAGGAAGGCAGGGCCGGCCAAGAGAGCGGGGCCTGGAGGAGTGATTACAGAGACAGGTGGACATCAGCTGGGGAAGGCGGAGACAGGGAGGGGTGGCAGCTGGTTGCTGGGGCTATGCTCCAGCTTTGCCTGAAGGAGAGAGCAGCTGCCCACAGCACCTGCTGACCTGCACGCTGCAAGATCAAGAGGATAAACTCACCCCACATCGAGAGATTCCTCACATAGAGAGAAGATAAGGGAATGTGTGAGCAGCGGGAGGGAGGAGACCCCGCTCCCCCAAGTGTGTCTGCCCACCAAGCACTGTGCAGAGCAGTCTTCGCGGCAGAGTCAGCCCCCACGGTGTCTGTGCAACGAGGGCTGTTCTTTCACCAGGCTCCACGTCCCAGTCCCTGGAGCAGAGGTTTCCCTACCTGTGCTGTTTTGGAAGAAGACGCTGACGCTGAGGTTCTGAGGAGGATCTGGAAGGGAAGAAGGGGCCCTGGCCTCAGGGGTGAGGAGCAGCACGCACGTGGGCACCTGATATACCCGCGAAGCAGCCGTGTCCTTCTGACCCACCCCACGCCCGCACTCCCACGCTCAGATCCACGCAGACACTCCCTAGGTGACTGTAACAGGCACATGTACAAGATGAGCACACGGGCACACACCTGCACACACGTGTACAATCCCGTGCAGGCACACCGCCCCCACTGCCCCTGGGAGCACAGGCCTGCCCCCGCCCAGCACTCACAGGAGACATTGAGCTGCACGGTTCTCTCCGTGGTCACCTGACTGCCGAGGTACTGCACCCGACAGGTGAGGTTGGTGCCGTGGTCCTGGGGCCTCGGTGTGAGGACCAGGGATGACTGGAACTTCCAGGGAGTCTGAGAGTCAAGGGCACTGCCCTTCCAGGAGAAGCGGAGAGCTCTCCCCTGTGGGCAGTGTCCTGGCAGGCTGCAGTGCAGCTGTGAGTTGTGGCCAGAGTGCAGGGTTGCCGGGAGCTGGATGTGGGGCTTCTCTGTGAGGGCTGAAGACAGAGGCAGGAGGCTCAGGACCAGGTGTGGGGGACCCAGGGTCCATGGAGACCCTTAGAGTGACCAGGGCCCCATGCCCCATGCACACACTCCCGATATCCCACATCTGTACTCACCACCTGCCCACTCTGTCCCCATCCTAACACACGGTGTGCATCCCAGGCCCTCTCCCGTGGAGAGAGTGTGGGCCCAAAAGGATCCTGAGAGTGACCAGGGCCCGATGACTCTGCCCCCGATATCCCACAACTGTCCTTCCACCTGCCCACTCTGTCCCCATCCTGACACACCGTGTGCATCCCAGGCCCTCTCCCAGGAACACAGCCGCACCTGTCACATTCAGAGACAGCTTATTCCAGATGTAGTTGTATTTGACGTCGCTTCCCTTCTCCACTCGGAAGAAGTACGTCCCTGTGTCCTCCCTCCTGGCGTCTGTGATGCTCAGGGAACAGTTGTTGGTGCTGAGGTCCCTGGGGACGTGGAACCGGCCCTTCGTCTCAGGCCTTACTGGCCAATCTGGCTTGTTGGTGGCCACAGGAGCTTGAGTGTAGACATTGTCCCCGTCTCGGAACCAGAAGACAAAAGGCTCGCCAGGGCTTGTCAAATAAGTCCTGATCTCAGGGTAGGAGAAGGAGCAGGGCACGAGGACACACAGACCCTCCTGCACTGTCACCGACTCCTGCACCTGCAGCTCATAGCCTGGTTTCTGCTGCAGGGACCCTGGACAGGGGCCGGGAAGAGGGGACACAGAGACTCAGTCACAGCGCTGCCCCACCACAGCCTCCCTGTCCCCCATTGCCCAGTGAGCCCCTTACCCTCCCGCAGCAGGGACAGTAGCAGCAGCAGCAGCGGCAGCATTGAGTCGGGGTTCTGGTCTCACTCTAGGCAAAGAAATGTCTCAAACGTGAGGTGTGGCCAAGTGAGAGCAACAGGAAGCTGCTGGGTGAGTGTGGGCCTGGGCCATGCCAAAGGGGAACTTGGGTGCTGCATGGGCCTGGGCGGCTTGTTGGGGGCAGGGAGATGGTATTCCTGCTGTCCCCAGCAGACATGGCAGAGACAGAGTGTGGGTGGTGCAAGTGTGGATGGAGGGTCTAGAGGCCTGGAGCTTCTCCTCGGGTAGAGCTGCTGAGTCACGTTCAGATACACATGCAGCAGCCAGGGCGTGTGCAGACAGAATGGGACAGAGAAACGGGGAGCAGGCTAGCGACGTGCAGGGGAGGGGCAGCTGCAAGCACCTTCCAATATACCCCTCTGAACCCTGGAACTTGGAGCTGCCTTAGAAATGCAGGCTAGAGGGAGCTGGATGAGGGGAGTGTGGGCCCTGCAAGAGGATCTACCTGCCTCGGTCTGGGGATTCATGAAGGTCCGCTGGGACAGCCATGTGCTCAGTCCACTTGAGCTGGGCTGTTTCAAGGGAGGAAGTGACCCCTCCCACTGGGGTTTCCCTGAAGGCTGCAGAAGCCACATGGTCCCTGCAGAGCTCAGCCTCGGTGGAACCAACATGCCAGGAATCCCCAGCAATCGGTGCAAAAACCTGGGCTCTGCACCACTCCACCTCTGATTTAACCAGGAACGTGCCAACAGTCAGAGCTTCTTGACAACAGGTTCTAGAAGCAGGACCTTCAGAAACTCAGGACAAAGTGCAATCCTGGTCTACAGTGCTCACAGACGCTGGCTTGGCTGTGTCCTCTGTCTACAGAAATCAGCTACAATTACTCTCGTGGGAAAGGCTCATGCGAGAATACCAACCCAGCATCTGGAGGAGGGCATGCGGGTGGAGTGGGCAGGCAGGCTGTACCCAGTCTAAAGGCAGCGTGTCATTGTCCCGTGTCAACTCTGCCGGATCACTTAGCAGTGTGGTGATCCTGTGACTTGCTGCCATGTGCCTTTGCTTCCAAAGAAAAGGGCCCATGTGCAAAGATGAGTGTGCCCTCGGCCAGACTGTAGGCAGAACTCTCTCCTGAGCTCTGTCTGTCCTGCTCCACCCAGGGCTGTTCAGCAGGAGTCTGACGTTGGTAGAGTGAACACTCCGGGTCTACCTGCTGTGTGCTGAAGAGCTTTCCCACATACACTGCGCCACAGTCTTTGGCTGTCAGTCTCTCCACTCTTTGCCGTGTTCAGAGTAGAGTCCTCTTCTCCCTGCCTCTATAGCCCATGCATGCACACTGTGTTGGGAGGCAGAGAAGAGAGCTAGAGGCAGCCAGCAACCGCCAGACGTGGGCAGACGGAAGAGGAGATGTCTCCATCACCTCCTCCAGGGAAGCCACACCCCAGGGGCAGCTGCCAGCTGGGCTCCTGTCGCCAAGGGCACAAGGCTCCTTTGAGCGACAGGGAACACTCCAGAGTGACCAACAGCCAGGGCCAAGAGGAGACCCTCTTCACTGGCAACATAGTTACCGAGTTCATTTTAGAGACAGGAGTGTGTGTGTTTGCTCAAACATGTCACATGATTGCTTCAACGTTGCATCTCTTGTTGTATGTGTGCTGCATCTGTGGGTGCACAGCAGCAGGAAGCTGCAAGCTCCAGTGCAGCCTGCCTTGAACCCAGGAAGGGATGGGCGCATGTCAAACGCAGGATCAGGCAAACACACAGCCTCCTTCCTGGAATGAGAGTCACGGGACATGCAGTGAGCAGCGGGGATGTCGGCTGGAGAGCTGCTCTGGGTACGGATGACGTGGTGACGTACTGCTGATTCCTCTGTCACCTGAGACGGGGACGACTCAACCACCCACCCAACATCCTGGGGTCTACTCTCCTAGCACACCCAACACCCCGGAGTCTGGGTGGCTTACACCTGTGCTCAGGCAGGCACCCCACCAGCAGCTGGCTCCATGGCACAGCTGAGCACCCTGAGAAAAGACAGAAGTTCCGAGTTGGAAAGCTGCACCCACAGGCTGTGGCTTTCACGCCATGCTGCAGCAGAAACATCCAGGACTAAACTAGTGTAAGTCAGGATCCTCGTGTCAGCAGGATGAGGTGAAGAGGAAAGTGAGATGGAGCTGGGTCCTAAAGTGACATGAACCGTGAGGTTCCCCTCGGGGAGGAGTCAGTGCCAAGAGTCCTTTGCTCAGTGCACTGAGTGAAGGCAGGTGGAGTTGGTTTCTGGGCCGTGACACCGTGGGAAGGAGGTGACAGAGCCAGAGAGAGGCTTGGTGCGATGGGACAGGACGGGAGTTTGTACCAGATGGCGTTGACCAGTCATGCTAACTGACATCCAATTCCACTGTGCCCAAACTTCCAGCCAGGACAGCTGTACAAAACATACTTGCTTTCCAAAATATTTCTTTATATTTATTTGAAATGCAAAATTGTTATAGAGATGCAGAGAGAGAGAGATGGATCAGTCAATCTTCCCTCCCCTGGCTCACTCCTCAAATTGTTGCAACAGTCAGCATTGGGCCCATCCCATACCAGGAGCCAGGAGGCAGGAGCATCTTCTGGGTCTCCCACATGGTTGCAGGGTTCCAAGTACTTGGATCATTCTCCACTGCTTTCCCAGACCACAAGCAGGGAGGGAGCTGGATCTAATGGGGAACATCCAGGACTCAACCAATGCTTTCTAGGAGGTGGTAACGCAGGTGCAGCTGAGCCTGCTCCATCACAGGCAGGGAGCATCAGCATCCCCTCCTCGCTAAAGTCCTCGGAAGTCCATGCAAACCAAGTCCTCACTCTGTCCCACTGTGATGCCTTCGCAGCTCTGGGTCCTCTGCCATTGTCAGGCACGCAGGAGTCAGAATGTGAACAAAATGCACGAACAAGGCCAACAGGGTCACACAGGGAAAGAGAAAATCTATGGCTAAAAACTTGGGAGATATCGGCCTGGTCAGGGAATGCTGGGCAAAGCTGAAACTAGAGAGGAGAGCCCGGCAATGATGGGTATCCTGTGTGAGCCATGGAGGCAGGAAGGACGTGGACACAGCCTGGGAGGGGTCCAGGCTCCAGCTGTGAGGACCAGGCTGTGCATCCATCAAGGGCCCAGGGTGTGGGAGAATCCATCACTGTGGCTCTGTCAGCCTGCCACCCTCCCCAAGCCGGGTCACCATGGACACATTCTCTACTGAACATCCACGGGGTCATGCAGACACCACAGCCTGCGTGCAAACATGCCCAGATGTCCTTGAGGTCTACAAGGATCCGCAGGGGCCTTCAAGAGTAACATCTGTTCCCGGGCGGTCCTGTGTCTTCCATGTGGAGATGCCCTTGGTCGTGTTTCACAGTCGCAGCTCCAGGTGGAGGGAGCAGCCAGGCTTGCAATGCGCAGTGCATCCGGGTCTCGGGGATGGGTCATTTCTGGCCTCCCCTGTCCTTCCATGGTCAACAAGGCAAGCTCTCAGGTGTGGGGGACCTGAAGCATGCAGCCCAGCCACATGTTGGAGCAGGTGGTGGGGAGGGATGAGAAGGGCAGCAGGTGAAGCTGGGATGGGGCAGGACGTGCTGGGCTTGGTAGATTAAGGACAGGAAAGGAGGCAGGCAGGAAAGAGTCGCAGAGAGCTGCCTCCAGGGAGAGGCTAGCGTGACATGGCCGCGGCTGTGGCTCTGGGTGCCCCGTGCTCATCTCGGTGTCGAGGCGTGAAGCTGGGGGCCTCCGCACCTACAGGGCCAGCACAAGCCTCAGGTCAGAGTGGATTCAGGGGCTCCCAGGCCAGGCAGTGCCGGGCAGCTGAGCCCCTGGAGCTTACCTGGTGTAGTAGAGCCATGTGAGGCCATAGGTGAGAAGGAAGCCGGCTGCCATGAGGGACCCTCTGATCAGGGTAAGCACCAAGGGCCAGGAGGGCGGGGAGCCTTCTGGCATGGGTGGGCACAGGCTGAGATTCCAGTCCAGGCCTCAGCCTCCCCCATCCTCTCTCCCCTGCAGCATACACTGTTCACTCTCACTCAGGGAGTTTGGGGTGTGGGAAGGTCACTCAGGTTCCTGACCTGGTGGTGGTGGCAGCAGCAAGACCTGCACGCTATGGCTCTCGTGGACATTCCAGACCTCGCAGCTGAGCCTGAGGCCAGGGCCGAGCTCCCCGCGGAGGCTCAGGGAGCTGTTGGCCCAGCGCCCTGCAGAGCTGGAGGTGACCATGAAGGAGGCAACACTGCTGTTCCCGCTGCTGTTCCCCTCCAGGAGCTGCCCCTGGAGCCGCCAGCGCAGGAACGGGGCCAGCTGGGCCTGGGAGGAGCAGTTGCAGTGCAGACCCCAGGCCTCCCAGGAGCAGAAGGGACCCAGCAGATGTGGAGAAGCTGGGGGGAGAGCAGGTAAGACTCAGAAGGACACCTCTCTCCTGCTCATTATTGCAGGGAAATGACCCTCTGCCCCTCCAGTCCCAGGCCCAAACTCACCCTGAACAGAGAGGTTCACGGAAAGGTGCTGGGAGCCCAGCGAGTTCTGGGCTATGCAGGTGACCTGCCCTCCGTACTCTGGCTGCACCTGCGGCAGCTCCAGGATGTCGGTGAAGGAGACAGGGGTGGGCTGCAGGTCTGGGGGTCCCCGCACCCAGCTCAGGTTGGCAGGAGGGTTGCTGAGTGCTGAGCAGCGCAGGCGCAGAGGCCAGCCCACCGGAATGGTGAGGGATGAGCCGGTAAGCAGCATGCTGGGGGCTTGTGGGGAGAGACCTACTGAGGGTGGAGTTCCCCACAGGGCTGGTCTGGCACCCCTGTCCCTCCCTTGGCCAGCACTCCTACTTCACTCCAAGCCCTCCTGCCTTGCACCCCAGGAACTTTGTCCCAAGGGTCTGGGCTCCCCTCTCTTGGCGGGGAGCTGGTGGGGATCGAGGCTGGCCGGGGTTGCGTCAGTATCTGTCCAATGCGTGCACAGCCCGGAGCCCTGATGATCTTGTAAGCAAGTTCATGAGGAATGATGCTAGGAAAGCAACCCACACGGACTCCAATTTTTCTTGTTTGTTTGTTTTGTTTTTGCGCCAAAACACACTTAGTTGTATCGCACTTGGCCATGGGTTTGGAAGTGCCTTGCTGGATTCTGTCAGAGCAGAGGGGAGCCAATTCCTGGCCTCCTCCAACGCGTGGGCTGCTCTCCCCTGGGGCTGAGAGCCTTCCCTTGAGCATTGCCAGAACGTGAGTCCTGATCCGCAGGAGAAGTGCAGCCAGAGGCAAGGTGTGCCAGCCTGAAGTGGAGGCGACCTGGCAGCTGTGATGGGAACTGGACAGGGAGGGTGAGGCTGGGCAGCATTCAATGTCTGCTCATGGCTTTAGGCACAGGATGCGTGTGCTGTGAGCACACATGTGTGTAAGAATGTGCAAGTCTGTGTGCATAGGCACGCACGGCACAAGTGTGTACGCATGTGTGTGCACCAGTCTGAATGCCTTGTGCTGTGAGCATACACCAGTGCTTGTGGAAGAAACACACACACACGCACACACACAGAGCTGTGGCGACAGAGTGTGGCTGCAGGCTCCACATCCCAGTCCCTGGAGCAGAGGTTTCCCTACCTGTGCTGTTTTGGAAGAAGACGCTGACGCTGAGGTTCTGAGGAGGATCTGGAAGGGAAGAAGGGGCCCTGGCCTCAGGGGTGAGCAACAGGAGATGCGTGGATACACGGATAACCACGAAGCAGCCGTGTCCTTCTGACCCGCCCCACGCCCGCACACCCACGCTCAGATCCACGCAGACACTCCCTAGGTGACTGTAACAGGCACATGTACAAGATGAGCACACGGGCACACACCTGCACACACGTGTACAATCCCATGCAGGCACACCGCCCCCACTGCCCCTGGGAGCACAGGCCTGCCCCCGCCCAGCACTCACAGGAGACATTGAGCTGCACGGTTCTCTCTGTGGTCACCAGACTGCCCAGGTACTGCACCCGACAGGTGAGGTTGGTGCCGTGGTCCTGGGGCCTTGGTGTCAGGAACAACGAGGGTTCAAGCCTCCAGGGAGTCTGAGAGTCAGGGGCACTGCCCTTCCAGGAGAAGTGGAGAGATCTCCCCTGTGGGCAGTGTCCTGGCAGGCTGCAGTGCAGCTGTGTGGTGTGGCCAGACTGCAGGGTTGCCGGGAGCTGGATGTGGGGCTTCTCTGTGAGGGCTGAGGACAGAGGCAGGAGGCTCGCGTCCAAGGTGTGGGGGACCCAGGGTCCATGGAGACCCTTAGAGTGACCAGGGCCCCATGCCCCATGCAGACCCCCGATATACTACCTCCCTACTCACCACCTGCCCACTCTGTCCCCATCCAGACACACGGTGTCTGTCCCAGACCCTCTCCCCCCAGGAACCCATCCATACCTGTCACATTCAGAGACAGCTTATTCCAGATGTATTTGTATTTGACATTGCTTCCCTTCTCCACTCGGAAGAAGTACATCCCTGTGTCCTCCCTCCTGGCATCTGTGATGCTCAGGGAACAGTTGTTGGTGCTGAGGTCCCTGGGGACGTGGAACCGGCCCTTCGTCTCAGGCCTCACTGTACGATAGGGATTGTTGGTGGCCACAGGATAATCATAGTCACTATTGTCCCCATCTCGGAACCAGAAGATAAATGTCTGGTCAGATCTTGTCCCGTAAGTCCTGGTCTCAGGGTAGGAGAAGGAGCAGGGCACGAGGACACACAGACCCTCCTGCACTGTCACCGACTCCTGCACCTGCAGCTCATAGCCTGGTTTCTGCTGCAGGGACCCTGGACAGGGGCCGGGAAGAGGGGACACGGAGACTCAGTCACAGCGCTGCCCCACCACAGCCTCCCTGTCCCCCATTGCCCAGTGAGCCCCTTACCCTCCCGCAGCAGGGACAGTAGCAGCAGCAGCGGCAGCATTGAGTCGGGGCTCTGGTCTCACTCTAGGCAAAGAAATGTCTCAAATGTGAGGTGTGGCCAAGTGAGAGCAACAGGAAGCTGCTGGGTGAGTGTGGGCCTGGGCCATGCCAAAGGGGAACTTGGGTGCTGCATGGGCCTGGGCGGCTTGTTGGGGGCAGGGAGATGGTATTCCTGCTGTCCCCAGCAGACATGGCAGAGACAGAGTGTGGGTGGTGCAAGTGTGGATGGAGGGTCAAGAGGCCTGGAGCTTCTCCTCGGGTAGAGCTGCTGAGTCACGTTCAGATACACATGCAGCAGCCAGGGCGTGTGCAGACAGAATGGGACAGAGAAACGGGGAGCAGCGACGTGCAGGGGAGGGGCAGCTGCAAGCACCGTCCAATATACCCCTCTGAATCCCGGACTTGGAGCTGCCTTAGAAATGCAGGCTAGAGGGAGCTGGATGAGGGGATGTGGGCCCTGCAGGAGGATCTACCTGCCTCGGTCTTGGGGTTTCATGTAGGTCCGCTGGGACAGCCATGTGCTCTGTCCACTTGGGCTGGGCTGTTTCAAGGGAGGAAGTGACCCCTCCCACTGGGGTTTCCCTGAAGGCTGCAGAAGCCACATGGTCCCTGCGGAGCTCAGCATCGGTGGAACCAACATGCCAGAACCCCAAGAATCATCAGGAAAATGTGGGCTCTGCAGCATCCCACCTCTGATTTAACCAGGAACATGCCAACATTCAGAGCTTCTTGACAACAGGTTCTAGAAGCAGGGCCTTTAGAAACTCAGGACAAAGTGCAATCCTGGTCTACAGTGCTCACAGACGCTGGCTTGGCTGTGTCCTCTGTCTACAGAAATCAGCTACAATTACTCTCGTGGGAGAGGCTCATGCGAGAATACCAACCCAGCATCTGGAGGAGGGCATGCGGGTGGAGTGGGCAGGCAGGCTGTACCCAGTCTAAAGGCAGCGTGTCATTGTCCCATGTCATCTTCTTGGGGCTCACTTAGCAGTGTGGTGATCCTGCGACTTGCTGCCATGTGCCTTTGCTTCCAAAGAAAAGGGCCCATGTGCAAAGATGAGTGTACCCTCGGCCAGACTGTAGGCAGAACTCTCTCCTGAGCTCTGTCTGTCCTGCTCCACCCAGGGCGGTTGCAGCAGGAGTCTGAAGTTGATAGAGTGAACACTCCGGGTCTACCTGCTGTGTGCTGAAGAGCTTTCCCACATACACTGCGCCACAGTCTTTGGCTGTCAGTCTCTCGACTCTTTGCCATGTTCAGAGTAGAGTCCTCTTCTCCCTGCCTCTATTGCCCATGCAAGCACACTGGGTAGGGAGGCAGAGAAGAGAGCTAGAGGCAGCCAGCAACCACCAGACGTGGGCAGACGGAAGAGGAGATGTCTCCATCACCTCCTCCAGGGAAGCCACACCCCAGGGGCAGCTGCCAGCTGGGCTCCTGCTCCCCAAGGGCACAAGGCTCCTTTGAGCAACAGGGAACACTCCAGAGTGACCAACAGCCAGGGCCAAGAGGAGACCCTCTTCACTGGCAACATAGTTACGGAGTTGATTTTAGAGACAGGAGTGTGTGTGTTTGCTCAAACATGTAGCATGATTGCTTCAACGTTGCATCTCTTGTTGCATGTGTGCTGCATCTGTGGGTGCACAGCAGCAGGAAGCTGCAAGCTCCAGTGCAGCCCTGCCTTGAACCCAGTAAGGGATGGGCGCATGTCAAACGCAGGATCAGGCAAACACACAGCCTCCTTCCTGGAATGAGAGTCACAGGACATGCAGTGAGCAGCGGGGATGTCGGCTGGAGAGCTGCTCTGGGTACGGATGACGTGGTGACGTGCTGCTGATTCCTCTGTCACCTGAGACGGGGACGACTCAACCACCCACCCTACATCCTGGGGTCTACTCTCCTAGCACACCCAACACCCCGGAGTCTGGGTGGTTTACGCCTGTGCTCAGGCAGGCACCCCACCAGCAGCTGGCTCCACGGCACAGCTCAGCACCCTGAGAAAAGACAGAAGTTCCGAGTTGGAAAGCTGCACCCACAGGCTGTGGCTTTCATGCCATGCTGCAGCAGAAACATCCAGAACTAAACTAGTGTAAGTCAGGATCCTCGTGTCAGCAGGATGAGGTGAAGAGGAAAGTGAGATGGAGCTGGGTCCTAAAGTGACATGAACCGTGAGGTTCCCCTCGGGCAGGAGTCAGTGCCAAGAGTCCTTTGCTCAGTGCACTGAGTGAAGGCAGGTGGAGTTGGTTTCTGGGCCGTGACACCGTGGGAAGGAGGTGACAGAGCCAGAGAGAGGCTTGGTGCGATGGGACAGGACAGGAGTTTGTACCAGATGGTGTTGACCAGTCATGCTAACTGACATCCAATTCCACTGTGCCCAAACTTCCAGCCAGGACAGCTGCAGAAAACATACTTGCCTTACAAAATATATCTTTATATTTATTTTAAATGCAGAATTGTTATAGAGATGCAGAGAGAGAGAGAGAGAGAGAGAGAGAGATGGATCTTCTTCCACCTGCTAACTCCTCAAATTGTTGCAACAGTCAGCACTGGGCCCATCCCATACCAGGAGCCAGGAGGCAGGAGCATCTTCTGGGTCTCCCACATGGGTGCAGGGTTCCAAGTACTTGGACCATTCTCCACTGCTTTCCCAGACCACAAGCAGGGAGGGAGCTGGATCTAATGGGGAACATCCAGGACTCAACCAATGCTTTCTAGGAGGTGGTAACGCAGGTGCAGCTGGGCCTGCTCCATCACAGGCAGGGAACCTCAGCATACCCTCCTCGCTAAAGTCCTCGGAAGTCCATGAAAACCAAGTCCTCACTCTGTCCCACTGTGATGCCTTCGCAGCTCTGGGTCCTCTGCCATTGTCAGGCACGCAGGAGTCAGAATGTGAACAAAATGCACGAACGAGGCCAACAGGGTCACACAAGAAAAATGAAAATCTATGGCTAAGGACTTGGGATATATCGGCCTGGTCAGGGAATGCTGGGCAAAGCTGAAACTAGAGAGGAGAGCCCGGCAGTGATGGGTATCCTGTGTGAGCCATGGAGGCAGGAAGGACGTGGACACAGCCAGGGAGGGGTCCAGGCACCAGCTGTGAGGACCAGGCTGTGCATCCATCAAGGGTCCAGGGTGTGGGAGAATCCATCACTGTGGCTCTGTCAGCCTGCCACCCTCCCCAAGCCGGGTCACCATGGACACATTCTCTACTGAACATCCATGGGGTCATGCGGACACCACAGCCTGCGTGCAAACATGCCCAGATGTCCTTGAGGTCTACAAGGATCCGCAGGGGCCTTCAAGAGTAACATCTGTTCCCGGGCGGTCCTGTGTCTTCCATGTGGAGATGCCCTTGGTCGTGTTTTATAGTCGCAGCTCCAGGTGGAGGGAGCAGCCAGGCTCGCAATGAGCAGTGCATCCGGGTCTCGGGGATGGGTCATTTCTGGCCTCCCCCGTCCTTCCATGGTCAACAAGCAAGCTCTCAGGTGTGGGGGACCTGAAGCATGCAGCCCAGTCACATGTTGGAGCAGGTGGTGGGGAGGGATGAGAAGGGCAGCAGGTGAAGCTGGGATGGGGCAGGACGTGCCGGGCTTGGTGGATTAAGGACAGGGAAGGAGGCAGGAAAGAGAAGCAGAGAACTGCCTCCAGGGAGAGGCTAGCGTGACATGGCCATGGCTGTGGCTCTGGGTGCCCGGTGCTCATCTCGGTGTCGAGGCGTGAAGCTGGGGGCCTCCGCACCTACAGGGCCAGCACAAGCCTCAGGTCAGAGTGGATTCAGGGGCTCCCAGGCCAGGCAGTGCCAGGCAGCTGAGCCCCTGGAGCTTACCTGGTGTAGTAGAGCCACGTGAGGCCATAGGTGAGAAGGAAGCCGGCTGCCATGAGGGACCCTCTGATCAGGGTGAGCACCAGGGGCCAGGAGCTCTCCTGTCTCTCACATACGCACGTGCAGCCAGAGGAAGTTCCTGGCACAGGTGGGCACTGGTTGTAGTTCCAGCCTCAGGCCTCAGCCTCCCCCATCCCCACTCCTCTGCATCACACACCTGCCCCGACACTCACTCTGCACAGAGAGGCTCAAGGAGAAATGCCTGGAGCCCAGCAGGTGCCGAGCCCAGCAGGTGAGTTCTCCTTGGTCTTTGGCCTGCACCTCGGGCAGCTCCAGGACTCCGGATGCTGAGGCACGGGAGGAAGGCAGGGCTTCGTGTCCCCTGAACCAGCCCATCGAGGCAGCGGGGTTGCCATCAGCCATGCACACCAGGCGCAGGGACAGACCCTCAGAGACAGGCAGGGACGTGCCATTGCTCAGTACCCATGGGACTGTGTGAGGGAAGGTGAGAGAGTGGGCTGTGGAAATGACCCATGTGTCTGCACTTGGGCCCTGACACTCAGCCAGCCACTCATTGAAGGGGAAGCCCATGCGACTGCCTGTGGGATGGTGACAGGAGAGAGTAGGTCTCCTTGACATGGGGAAGGGGAGCTGAGCCAAGGCTAGGACGACAGGGTGTCCTCACGGTAGTGGGGGGGGGGTCCTGCAGCTGGGGATGTGCTGGGAGCCGAGACCACCAAGCCAGAGGCAACAGCACAGCTGTAGCTGAGCTGGGAGGGGAGGACCAGGGACTCTTGTGATGCAACAATAGGGACCAGGGGACAAGCACACTGTCAGGGCCTCACGTGCCAGGCTGGGAGTCCTGGGGAGCACTCAGTGTGAGGAGTCAGAGGGCACAGGCTTGGCACTGATTGGCACCTGAGCCTGAGCAGGTGAGGTGGGAGGCAGGACATAGCAGAGGAGGTTCCAGGGCAGACAATGGGGCCCCCACCCCATTGATGATGGAGAGGGAGAGGGGGAAGCGAGGAGCAGCTGAGTCCTCGGGACCCGCTGAGTCCTGGATGTGCCTGTGTGAATGGGAGCCCTTTGGAGCAGTGAGGTCCTGGGCACCCTGGGCTCATGGGGTGCAGGGGGGTGACTGAGGGGCTGGCAATGGTCGCAGCAGCCATGCAGCCAGGACTATCAGGAAGGGACAGCAAAGCCCAGGAGGGAAGAATAGGAAGATAGAACTGAGGGTTAGGATGGAGCAGTGGGCACTCAGAGGACTCCTAGGGGAGGCGATGACCTCAGCGTGGAAGGAAGGCAGGGCCGGCCAAGAGAGCGGGGCCTGGAGGAGTGATTACAGGTGGACATCAGCTGGGGAAGGCAGAGACAGGTGGACATCAGCTGGGGAAGGCGGAGACAGGGAGGGGCGGCAGCTGGTTGCTGGGGCCATGCTCCAGCTTTGCCTGAAGGAGAGAGCAGCTGCCCACAGCACCTGCTGACCTGCACGCTGCAAGATCAAGAGGATAAACTCACCCCACACTGAGAGATTCCTCACATAGAGAGAAGATAAGGGAATGTGTGAGCAGCGGGAGGGAGGAGACCCCGCTCCCCCAAGTGTGTCTGCCCACCAAGCACTGTGCAGAGCAGTCTTCGCGGCAGAGTCAGCCCCCATGGTGTCTGTGCAACGAGGGCTGTGCTCTCATCAGGCTCCACGTCCCAGTCCCTGGAGCAGAGGTTCCCCTACCTGTGCTGTTTTGGAAGAAGACGCTGACGCTGAGGTTCTGAGGAGGATCTGGAAGGGAAGAATGGCCCTGGCCTCAGGGGTGAGGAGCAGCACGCACGTGGGCACCTGATTATACCCGCGAAGCGGCCGTGTCCTTCTGACCCACCCCACGCCCGCACACCCACGCTCAGATCCACGCAGACACTCCCTAGGTGACTGTAACGCACATGTACAAGATGAGCACACGGGCACACACCTGCACACACGTGTACAATCCCGTGCAGGCACACCGCCCCCACTGCCCCTGGGAGCACAGGCCTGCCCCCGCCCAGCACTCACAGGAGACATTGAGCTGCACGGTTCTCTCTGTGGTCACCTGATTGTGTGGGTACTGCACCCGACAGGTAAGGTTGGTGCCATGGTCCTGGGGCCTTGGTGTGAGGAACAATGAGGGTTCAACACTCCAGGGAGTCCAAGAGTCAAGGGCACTGGGCTTCCAGGAGAAGTGGAGCGTTCTCCCCTGTGGGCAGTGTCCTGGCAGGCTGCAGTGCAGCTGTGTGGTGTGGCCAGACTGCAGGGGTGCTGGGAGCTGGATGTGGGGCTTCTCCTTGAGGGCTGAGGACAGAGGCAGGAGTCTCAGGTCCAGGCTGTGTGGGACCCAGGGTCCATGGAGACCCTGAGAGTGACCAGGGCCCCATGCCCCATGCCCACCCCAGATCCCACAACTGTCCTTACCACTTGCCCATTCTGTCCCCATTCTAACACACGGTGTCCATCCCAGGCCCTCTCTCAGGAACACAGCCGTACCTGTCACATTCAGAGACAGCTTATTCCTGATGTAGTTGTATTTGACGTCGCTTCCCTTCTCCACTCGGAAGAAGTACGTCCCTGTGTCCTCCCTCCTGGCGTCTGTGATGCTCAGGGAACAGTTGTTGGTGCTGAGGTCCCTGGGGACGTGGAACCGGCCCTTCGTCTCAGACTTCACTGGCCAATAGGGATTGTTGGTGGCCACCGCAGCATCATAGTCACTATAGTCCCCGTCTCGGAACCAGAAGATAAATGTCTGTCCAGGTCTTGTCCAGTAAGTCCTGGTCTCAGGGTAGGAGAAGGAGCAGGGCACGAGGACACACAGACCCTCCTGCACTGTCACCGACTCCTGCACCTGCAGCTCGTAGCCTGGTTTCTGCTGCAGGGACCCTGGACAGGGGCCGGGAAGAGGGGACACGGAGACTCAGTCACAGCGCTGCCCCACCACAGCCTCCCTGTCCCCCATTGCCCAGTGAGCCCCTTACCCTCCCGCAGCAGGGACAGTAGCAGCAGCAGCGGCAGCATTGAGTTGGGGTTCTGGTCTCAC
>NW_024466850.1:0-21469 GCF_017591425.1 Ochotona curzoniae
GGTTTTGAATTGCCATCTGGAGAGTCATTTGCCTTGCTTCCTGCCTCCCTGTGACTTTGCCAGCTGAGCTTTGAAAGTTGACATGCTGGGTGTTTGCTGCTCAACAAAAGTCAGCAGGCCAGATTCTCTCCCAAGGGAAATGTGGGAAATCTGATCTCCTTACTGTGAAAGACATTTAGCTTTGTAGAATTTTCTCTGCACTCTCCCAGTCAAATCATTAGTAAATTACTCCTCTGAGTTCATGTTTGCCTTCCCTCTCCAGGAAGACTGTCCTTGGGTCAGTTCAGCTGAGGAATAAAAGCTCTTTGGCCTGTCTTCCAAAAGTGCCAACTTGAGAGTGACATGAGAGCATGTTGTGGAAGCTCTGAGTCCCTTGTCTCCTGTCTGGAATAGGAAACGGTGCTAGGCTCTTAGCCTGTGTATATTTTCTAGATTCAAGGACAGGTGTTTGCAACAGTGAAGCTAGCATGTGAGATGGCTGTGGCCCATAGCAGAGTACACGGGTTTGAGTCCCAGCTCCACTCCTAATTCCAGCTTCCTGCTAATCCAGTTCATTGTGCCATCCACTGCTTCCTCCCAGTGTCTGTAATGCAGGAAGCTGGAGTTGAGTCAGAGCTGGAAGTGGAGCAGCTGGGACTCCTGTGAGCCCCATTTGTCGCAGGTGCACCTGCGCCATGAGGACTGTCCCGAGCTTGAGTCTCACCTCTGTTCTCTCGCAGTGGGAAGCCTTCAGCCTCCCGGAGCTGCAGAATTTCTTGCGCATGCTTGACAAGGAAGAGGACGAGCAGCTGCAGAGCCTGAGGCGGCGCTACTCTGCCTACAGACACCGGCTGGAAGAGGCCCTGGGCGAGAGCTGCAAGCCGGGCTAAAGCTACCGGCCGCCTGCCAGGAGGGCGCGGTGGGACCCACGCACTCAAGTGCCTCGCTTCGCAGAGGGCTGCCTGCTTGCCCTGTGATGCTCGGGTCGTCCCCCTTTTCTCTGCAGATCTAGTTCCCACAACCTGGTCACGCGGCCTCCTGCACCTTCAGCCACTACGTCTAGTGGGGCTCTGCTGGCTTGTTTGGTGACAGCGAGCTGGGGGTCTCCCCGCAAGCAGCCTTAGCAGAAACATCTGGAGTGCTTGGAAGCATGAACTCTGGGTTTTTGTGTTTATTTTCTGGTAGGTTATTTTAATTCTGTGATGATGATGTTAAGCTTGAGGATGCGCAGATGACTCTCTTTAAGAAGCTTAACGAGGAATCTCTCGGAATACCTGTTCTCTGTTGAAACTACCTGTCTGTGTCTAGTCTTGTAAGTGTTCAGAGGAGATGCATCCCTGGGACTCGAAAGGCACAGGAGTCCGGGCCCACCGAGGCCTCCT
The DNA here is from genome assembly GCF_017591425.1 of Ochotona curzoniae. Lineage (NCBI taxonomy): Eukaryota > Metazoa > Chordata > Mammalia > Lagomorpha > Ochotonidae > Ochotona > Ochotona curzoniae. Next base: position 1,362 of record NW_024466850.1, read on the forward strand.
GTGAAGGATTTGGCCAGAGAGAGTCAAGAGCAAGTTTGGAAGAAGGTATGTGTAGAGGATGAGCCCTGGAGGGCCCAGCAGCAGCTGGGGGGCAGGCTGGGTGGGGCTGGGAAGAAAGGTGTATTGGCTTGAAGGCATTCAGGGGTGACATGGTCAGCCCATTTTAGGACTGCTCAATTGCCTCCGTGGGCAGAGTGTGGGAACGGAGCCAAAGACGTGGGAACGAGCCACAAGACAGACCGGGGAGCTGTGTAGCTAACCGGGGCCAGGCCTTGCCCGGCCGGGTCACTGCTCTTCAGAGGCTCCTGGTTCCCTCCAAAGGTGGTCTGCATAGTTTGGGGGAGGCACAGCTGCTTTTCTCTGGGTCGTCAGCTAGGAGCAGGAGCCCTCGCGATCTTGCATGACAATCGCTCCCTTTCCTCTTCCGTATCCCACTCGTCCCTCTTCCCTTCCTTTCCTTTTCTCGTGCCTCACCTTCTGCCCTCCTCCTTCCTGCCCCACTCTCCTCCCATCTTCTCCTGGTTGGTTGACAACCCAGTGCCTCCCCAGCTGGTCTGTTCTATGCCACTTGGTCCTGGGAGCAGCAAAATCCCCCCGCCCCGTGGGTGGCCGTTCTGGCAGTAGTTTAGCAGAAGCACATGTTCTCTGCAACCAAAGAGGTGCTTGTGCAATGGAACCTTCCCTAAAACGGGCGACACAACCTGTTTGTACACAGCAAAAGGGAGAAGGATGTGTGGTTTCAGAGGGGCCTTATCGGTGTATTTCTAGTCTAGAGTTTGTTTTATAAATTCCCAAGGAATTGTTAACACTTTGGTGACACCTAATGGATTCCTATTGAAATTCCAAGGTGCTTCAGTTCTTTGCCTCTTCCATGAACCGTGCCTTGTATTTCTGTCTCCTGGCTTTTCTGAGAATCCCTGTGTTGCTGGAGGCAGCTTCCGTGTTGGTTCTGCTGTGGCACCTGAGTTCTTGAGACAATCATTATTCGCCTAAGCTTTTCAGGAACTAGCAATTAAATATGTATGGCACATCTTGTTTAATTTTGCATGTAAGTTTCTTAGTACATTGATGGGGTTTTAGTGATGTTGTCATCCAATACTTTACCTTTGTTGTTCAGGGACTGCCTTTGTGATTTTTTTTTTTTTAACTGGTTTTACTGTTCAGCCTGTGGCTGGGGCTTGAGTATACTGTTATCAGCCACCTGGTGTTCTAATTACTCAGCCAAGGAAACTTATATTTTGTGAAGCATTTGTTTCTCAGATTTAAGACACTGTTAGAACCTAAGATAGTAGCTGATGGGCATCTGTGAATTTTTTTTTTTTTACTTGAACTATAGATTTGTCTAAAATAGGCATCCTCAATCTATTTCTGGAACCTCGCTCACCGTCATGTGCACTACAAGTTGCAATTTGGAAGATGTAGTTTTGGAATTCTGCCAGTTCTTGGTTCTTGAAGACTCCCGTTTTCTCCCAAACACTGGTAACTGCTGCAGCTAACATGTTTATTGCGTCCAAGGAAAAGGCCCCTCAGGCCACTGACTCTCATTCCAAATCCTCGTGCGCATCATCATGAGCATTCAGTGTGTGATGGTACAGGAAGGAGGTGACATGCAGGGGTGGTATTGCAGGACAGCCTTGAAATTACAGAAGTTAAAAAAAGTATAATATTTATAATTTTGATGAGTTTTATTTTTATAGGGAAGATGTTTCTCCCCTAGAATTGTTTCTGGAATGGCAGACTTATTTCCATTATTAAAAATTGAAGTTTTTAGTTGACTCTTGCTTGTGTGTCTTTATTGAGAATGTGCCGGTGTGTGGGGAGCAGCCTTTGTCTGATGGGGGAAGAGTCTGATGGGGGCAGTGTCTGACGGGGGCAGTGTCTAAGGCGGGGCAGTGTCTGATGGGGCACTGTCTGATGGGGCAGTGTCTGATGGGGCAACTTCCACGAGATGTCCTGTGTGCTTTGCCTTTTCTCTGAGGAGCAAAGCAGCTGAGCCCGTGTAGCACATTTCTGTGTTATTTGAACCTATGATCTTAACTGTGAAATACACATGTATTCCACAACATGTCAAAGCAAAGGACCTAAACAGGACACCCTGCCAGCTGCTGCCCGAACAGGCCCTCATCTGTAGAAATCCCCTCCCTCGACCCCTGTTCCTGTTCCTGACTGGTGCCATTGAGATAGACGTGTTCAGCAGAGTGTGGAGAGTGTTGGGGGAACCGCCCTGGTCCTGGCTTTGCACATCCTGTATCCCAGCTGTGTGTGTTGGGGGGGGGGAGTCACCACAGCACTGCCCCCTGGAGGACAGGTGAGGGAGGAACCTGCTTGGTGTCAGGCAGGTGGGTGAGCCATTCATTACACATGACATACCGGCTGCAAAAAACAAAATGTTCAGGTAGGAAATGGTGGCACTAGATTCTTGATTTTTCTGAAATATCTGGAGGCATTTGGAACTTCAGCCTGGGTTATTCTCAAGGTACCAGGCTGGGATGAGAAGGAGGATATTAGGGTGAGGTGAGATGGGGAGAGAGTTTTAATGAATTTCATCCCTTGAAGGATGTTTGCTTCCTGTCCCAGGCTTCTGTTTGTCACCGATTGGTAATTGTTGGTTAAATAGTTTTATATTGCAAAAGCATTATTTTGCTGTTGTGACATAGTTTGGCTTTTGTCCGTAGTTTTTTGCTTGTGATTTTCCTCTCTAAGGCAGGCCAAAAATTTGGGATTTTCCCCTGGCCTTTCCTATCCTGGAGATGGCTGTTGTAAAAAAAAAAAAAAAAATTTTGGTAATATTGTAAAACTCCCACTTCAGGAGAGGTCCTGCCCCTTGCCCAGGAGGAAGGGAAGCAGAAACCCCAGGAGGACTGTCCATCCAGACTATTCAGGGCCGCTCCGGGCAGCTTCCCTTCCATGCCTTAGTAATGCTTACACATTGAGGAACCCCCCAAAAGAACCACAAAGGGCAGGGTTTTGAGTGTTTGCAGAGGGCTATTCCTGAGAGAGTGGTCTGCCACACCCCGGCCCCCCACACTTGGATCCTTCATGATGAACTTTGAGGACATGTTTCTCCCAGTACCGTGAGCTGCTGCAGTGGCTGTGGGACCGCTGGCTTAGTGCTGCTTGGTCAGAAGTATAAGAGGGGTGTACCTGTGGCGTCAGAAGGGCCTGTGAGACAACAGCTGCCCTGGGGACAGAGCCCCGTCTGTGGAACAGACACTGCCCCAGGCAGAGCAGGTCAGGATGGAGTCGGAGGGGTTGGGGAAACAGCTGGTGTCTGCTGCAGAGCCCACTGCTCACTGCCAGGAGTCCCATACATTTTGGGATCCCAAAACTGATTTGTGTTGAGAAGGAAAGTAGGAGAAACCAAGTCAAAGCCTGCATTGGTTTTCTCTCAGCCAGATGCTGTAAAATGATCCGAAGGAGTTGTTTTGTCTTGGAAGAAGGGAGGGAATTCTGTACTGTACTGGCCACCAGCAGCAAAGTGCCTGCCATATGCCAGGAAGTAGAGTCTGGATTAACCCGTTCCTTCCCAGAAGAGGCACACGCTGCTCAGGTCCCATTTTACAGATGAAGGAATGGACATGTTGATGATCGGCCGGCCATGTGTCTGAGCGGCAGTGCAGGGAACTGCCCTGTGTGGCTGGCCATCAGCTTTGCCCAGGTTCCTATTGAACTGCCTGTGACCAGAGCCGGTGGGGGTAGGGGCTCTCCTGGTACAGTGGGACCTTGCTAGGCCAGAGTGGCTGCTCCCAGGCCGTGGTGGGGGTGTCCCATCTGCATGATTGCTGAGTTCCAGGTGATGAGATACAACCTGTCTGTTCATTGGGAAGGTTCTGCTGCTCAGGAGAAACTGACAAGAAAGCAGCCAGCTGGTCCCCAGGTCATCACCGCAGCAGGGGACATGGTTCCTGGAACCAGCAGAAGTCACAGGGAGCACCTGATATGGGTGCAAATTTGAGTGACACCTGTAGCGCTAGCCAAGGACTGTCTCCAAAGCAGTGAGGTGTTCAGCCTCCGAAGAGCACCGGGCTCCATGCAGAGGGTCGGCAGGTAGGTGTCTGAAGGCTGTGGAGTGAGCATGGGGACTGGGTGGGTTTGGTTTGGTTTGCTTTGCTTTTGGCTTTATTGATTTGGCAAACTGTTCCCCATTAATTGTAGGAAGTGGAGGGCACAGATCCCTTGGATCGGAATCATAATCTCCCACAGACCCTGATGCCTCCCGTCTCGGGCAGCAGTCCGATTCCACAGGCTGCTCTCTTCCTGTTTTTAGGTGAGTAATGGAACTTCTTTTTTTTTTCTCTTTGAGAGTTGCAGAGAGAGGAAGGGGTCTCGGCATTCTTTGGTTTACTCCTATGAGATCCTCCAGAACAGCCAGAGTTGAGGCAGACCAAAGCCTGGAGCTTCTTCCAGGTCTCCCACGTGGGTGAATGTATATACACAGCCAAACATCAGAAATGCTAAATTCAAGCTATTCAATTCGAACGTTGAAATTTAACTTTTATTTGGAGAGGGGAGCTGTTTTAAGTTTTAAGATGTGCTTATTTGAAAGGCAGAGCTACAGAGAGAGTATAAGTGTGTATATGAGAGTGAGAGCTTTCATTTGCTGGTTTCACTCCCCAAATGATCACAACAGGGCTGGGCCAGGTCAAAGCCAGGAGCCTAGAACTCAGCCTGGAACTCTCATGTGGGTAGCAGGGGTCCAAGCCCTTGGGCCATCCTCTGCTGCTTTCCAGCCTCATGAGCAGGAAGCTAGCATGGAAGTGGAGCAGCCAGGATGCAAATCTGTGCACGTATGGGGTACGGGGTGTTGCAGGTGGCAGCTTAACAAACTGTACCACAAGTGCCAGCCTCAGGAGTTGTTTTCATTAGTGTGGTTTCTTAAATCTTTGGGAAGAATCTTGGATATCATGTGCCTTGTTTGTTACGTAGGCATGTGTGTGTTTGTAGGGCAGGAGCACGGTTTCTCAGCAGACTCTCCGTCGTGGGCAAGTGAGGTTCAAGGAGCCCCATGTGTTCCTTGTATCTATAGAGCAGTCCGGGGCATCTCCGACATAGGGCTGTCCCTTGTACAGGCATGGTAAAATGTACTAAAATTCTAGGCATTACGGAGCAGCAACGTTTAGCATTCTGGTAACACTTAGAGCATTACTGTTACAGCAGGCAAGAGGCTATATTCCAGCAACTGTTTGTAAAGATTGATTTATTTTCATTGGAAAGGCAGATCACATTTTACAGAGAGAAGGCGAGACAAAGATCTCCCATCTGCTGGTTCACTCCTCAAATGGCTGCAAGGACAGGAGCTTCTTTTGGCTCATGTAGGTGCAGGGTCCCAAGGCTTTGGGCCATCCTCTTCTGCTTTCCCAGGCCATAAGTAGTGAACTGGATGGGAAGTGGAGTATCTGGGACATGAACCATGGGATCCTATATGGGATCCTGGTGCGTGCAAGGTGAGGATTTAGCCACTGGGTCATCATGCTGGGCCCTGTTTCCATTTCAAGGTGACAGATCTTTAGATTGTGATCTCAAAGTAATCTCTCGCCACCTTGCTCTTCTGCTGCCTTCCTTTTCATTTTGTTTAACAGCATAGGATCAATTGAAACCACATTTGAGAAGTGACTATCTTGTTCAATATCCTTGTGTTCTATACTCTTTTATTCTTACAGCCTTCTTTGTTGTGAAAAAAAATGTGGGAAAAAAACTTCCATTACATTTGTTCTTCGCTCTGCATGAAGAGAAATATGGATACCAAGTCTTAATTTTATCCACTCAGTAATATTTATAAGCCATGTCACAGTGTTGGGGACTGTCATATGGGTGATGGTGACAGAGCACATCAGGGGACCCAGCGTGTGGGTGCCGTGGACGCTGTTCAGTGCCATGGAGACTGAATGGAGGGCTTGATGAGAACGTGGAATCTGGAGGTCAGAGGCGGCTCCTGGGGTGAGTTCCTAGCTCGCAGCAGTGTTCCCTGCAGAGGGGGCCGGTCAGGTTTTGGAGGGGTGTTTTCTGTTGGCTCAGGGTCACACTAGCTGTTGTTTTTTCTCTATAATGAAAATGTTAAGGCTAAGTAATTCTCCCCAGGTTGAGTTCACCTTTGGCCAGTGTCAAGTTAACATTTACTGTGGCCATTGCTCTGGGTCTGAGTCGCATTTCCCCCTGGGAGATGGGGAGGGCGTCCCGTGTTTGCTCATTGCTGCAGGCTGTGTGGGGACCTGACCGGGTGGCGAGTGTGAACGTGTTGTGTGCACCATAACCCTGTGTGGAGTGAGGTAGTATTCTTTTTTTTGTTGTTGTTAGACTTTTATTTTATTTTTATTGAAAAGGCAGATATACAGAGAGGAGAGACAGAGGAAGATCTTCCGTCCGATGATTCACTCCCCAAGTGAGCGCAACAGCCGATGCTATGCCGATCTGAAGCCAGGAGCCTCTTCCGGGTCTCCCACGTGGGTGCAGGGTCCCAAAGCTTTGGGCCGTCCTCGACTGCTTTCCCAGGCCACAGGCAGGGAGCTGGATGGGAAGCGGGGCTGCCGGGATAGAACCGGCGCCCATATGGGATCCCAGGCGTGCAAGGCGAGGACCTTAACCACTTGCGCCACCGCGCCGGGCCCGGTAGTATTATTTTCTAACTTTCTGTTTCTACAGCAGCATGGCCAGTTTTCTCACTACGTATCATGTCAATACTAATATGTAGAAGCATCCTGTGTTTTAACTTCCAGGATAGGCAGTTTTTCCCAAGTAGAAAAGCTTTTTGCTTTAAATACAGTGTGTGTGTGTGTGTGTGTGTGTGTGTGTGTGTTCTTGTATTTTATATATATATATATACAAACACACACATACATATGTTTATATATCATACTTAGGGAAGGAAATGGGAGTTAACAAAGTGCTCAAGCTGCTAGGGCTGTTGGTGGGCCAAGCAGTCAGAGCTTTTCTTGTGCTCCCTGGAAGTATAACGTGTGGTCTCTCTTCCCTGTCAAGTTAGAGCCTAAAGGCTCGGCGGGACAGCTGGGAGCAGGAATGGCAAGTTCAGGTGGAGAGTGATGGCATGGGTTGTGAAGGAGGTGGCTGTGGCTGCCGCATGGGGCCCAGCCTTTGTTTCCTGCCGGAAGCACCCCTCTTTGCTATTCCTTTGCATCTCTCTGAGGTCCAGGGTGCAGAGTGTGTGATGTTCAGCATTTCATTGTCTGGAAACAGCTGCTTGGGAAGCTTTGAGACAGCAACGGACTCCATTCCAGACGCACCCCGAGCTTCAGCTTCCTGCCTGTCCTCTTGCAGTGTGTGTGTCCTTCTCTGGCTGGACTTAAAAAAAAATGTAATTGAAAGGAAGAATGACATCAAGAGAGAGGAGACAGATATTCTATCACTGGCTTATTCTCCATATAGACAAAATGGCTAGGGTTGGTCAAGCCCAAACCAAGAACCTGAAACTCCATCTGGTCCTCCCACGTGAGTGCAGAGGCCCACACACTTTGTTGAACTGCTGCTGCTGTCCCAGAAGCATTAATGGGACACTGGATTGGAAGCACAGCAGTAAGGACTTCAGCAGGTGCTTCCAAGTGCTTCCATGGGGGATGTTGGCACTTCTGGCTGAACTTTCAAACTGGGCTTCTGTGGCATGACGGGAAGGGGCGGAGGGGTACCAGGATGCTTGTGGGGACAGAGTTTTGGTTCTTCTCTGCTGTGCAGAGGACCAGCCATGGCACTGAGGGCCTTTTAGGGGGGGCATACAGGAGTATCGCCCAAGGCTGACCACATGACAGAGAAGTTAATGGTCTTTACTGTAAACTGCAAGAAAAAATCACCTCTCGGCTTTTTGGCTAAGATCAAGCATAGACTGCGAGAAATAATCCCAAGTTTATTGGTCTTAGGCTTCAGAGTTGATGCTTACTGAGCCCGGGAGATGCTGGGAGGCCAGAGGGCTGGAGAGAAAAGTGCACAGAGCTATTCCAGAAATAGAATCAACTGTGCCTCTCCGCCCCTCTCCCAGTGCCGGGCGGAGGCGAGGGAGTCGACTGATCTCCATTTGGACGACAGGTGCCTCAGAAGCCCAGCCAGCGGCAGGACAGCTGCAGCTGCTGCTCTCTGCATCCCCTTTTGGGAGTCCAGAACCCACAGGACAGGAGGCGTGGGTTTGTGATGGAAGCCTGCTGGCCGAGGGAGAGCCTGTTGAAATGTTTTCCGACATGTGTGGAGGTTGTTTTAGCAGCCATCCCAACGGGGAAGCTTCTACTTGGTTTTTGTAGTGAAGGCTCAGAACCAGTGTCTGTTTATACACGGGTACTTCAGAACATGGATGGAGAGGTCTGCGCTGTGACATAGCAGGTTAAGCTGCCTTGGACCGCAGCATCTTTACAAGCATTGGCTTGATTCCCAGCTATGACACTTCTGATCCCTGCTATTTTGTGCCTGCAAAGGTAGAAAATGGCCTGAGCACTTGAGCTCCTGTGGGAGACCTGTATATAATTCCTGGCCAGATTTCAGCTTTATCCAGCAGGAATTGAGCAAGTTCCATTTATGACCAAGCTGCTAGGCACAGTAGGTAGTCACATGGACAAGGCAACGCGGGGAGAAGGGAATGTCAGGTACTTCCTGTGTCATAGACAGTGGAGTTAGCGCAGAGATGAGTCTGAAGCTAGCTCTTCGAAATCTTTAATCTTTTATTGTATACTTGAGCAAATTAATCTGAGGGAAAGAAACTATGGAGCCAGTTTTGTTACAAGCTATAATATACAGTTACATGTATCCTTGTTATCCGTTAAGACTGTCAGCTGCAGGGCGCAAGATACACAGAAGGCTCTCGGGTATCCCACCAGGTGGTCATGAAGTCCTCTCAGACCAGTGTTTACAGTGGCCAACATGGCACACTGCGGCGGGGGCTACTCCCCACATCCAGCACCTACTCTACCCAGGTGGGGATTCCTCAGCTGTCAGTGAAGGTCTTGGCACAGTGCTTTAGGTCCTCAGGGCTGACTTCTTCCTCCCTACACTTTAGTGTGTAAATCCAGTCAGCCCTCAATTCCACTGCTGGAAGAGAAAGGCGGAGAAGTGGACTGATTCTGCTGGGAATGTGGTTCCACCAAGCAGGACAGTCTCAAAGGGACCAGGTGGAGTCAGGTAAGGTGGGCCTGGCAGTCTCCGGTACCCTCAGTGTGCATCTATCAATAAGCGTTCTTCTGTGCTGATGCCACTATGGCACAACTGCATTTTCTAACGATTGAGTGACTTTCTGGGTACCCTGGGCCATCTCGTTTTCCCACATTTGCTTAGTGGTTCTGCCTTCCTTTATTCTCTACTACTCGGACCGAGGTCACACAGCAGATAGCTCTCTAAAGTGAGGTCCGACTTGATGTCTCACCTCTAAAGGCTTACTGTCTTCTGTCGTGACCTCTTGGCCAGCACCCACCTTCTTAGCCTCATGTGGTTCCTGGCCTTAGGCCCCTGATGGGAGCATCTGGGTGTTTAACTGCTGCTTTTGGCCTGGTTGACCTTTCTGCAGTGTCTCTGTTGACGGCAAGGGGAACAGTCTCAGCCAGATGATGCCTTGCTCTTAAGAGGTGACAGTCGGGAGGGGCTGTCCGTTACAGGCCACCCCTCCCTGCAGGTTGTTGCTGGGTCGGCCCAGAACAGGAGGCTGGTCATGACCGTTCTTTATACAGGCCGTTTTTCAAGAGTTGTGTTTGCAGTGAGCAGCTTTGTTCTAGGATAAAACAATGCCTCATTCCTCAAAGAGCAAGCTTAGTGCTTGCTATCAAACAGCAGGTTGCTTAGGCTCAGTGCTTCTTTCCTTAGCAAAATTCACGGTGTGTGCAGGCATTGGTCTGTGTGTTTGCAGCACACCTGTGGGACTCAGGAGTGAACAGAGAGCTTGTTACAGCTACAGCCTAACCCAGGAACCTTCTGGTCAGTTTGTAAGAGTGAAATCCCATTCCAGAAACTCATAATTAACTGATGTGATATGCTTAAGCCTCCTGTTTTGATGTTAGTACCCTGGCAACCTCATGGTGTCTTCTGGTTTTCTTCTGTGCCTACATTCAGACCTAGCATTTGCCTATCTTAGTCATTTTGTAGACAAAGTATAGCTCCCTTGCATCTGTAAAGTTGTATTGAAACACAGCCACATTTACTCCTTTCTGTATCTTCTGCGACTCCTTTTGTGCATTAACACCAGAGAACACAGCATGCAACCCTAAATTTTAACAGCTATCCCTTTAAGGAATCTGTTGACCCCTTAATGTGATTACAGAACTAGGTTTCTGTGAGGGCAAAGTGAGCTCACTTTGTTCTTTGAGGAAAACTCTTGGCTGACTTTCAAGCTGCAAATGCATACCGGTTTATCAGGAAGGATTTTCGACACGGTGTCTCTATCAAGGATTACTAATCAGCAGGGACTATGCATATATAGGAGCTTTCCAGATGGAGTTGGCTCATGCCCATTGGGAGGTGTTTTACTTCAAGGGAAGACATGCATCAGGTGAGAATGACTAGTTGTGAACTGAAACAAAGGACACATTCAGAAATTAAAGGATACTAGAACAGAAATTATTTTTAATCCATTGAAAAGTGCAGCAGTGAACAGGGTCCTTGGAAGGGCACTTTCTAAGTGAGATGGAGCCGAGGGCAGAGTAACCTCCAGGAACAGAGTGACACAAACTGATAGGTCAGCCTGAATTTCTTAGTAACGATTGTGGAACAGCTTAGCTTCTTAAAGCATTAATTTGGGCATTAAAAAAAATGCAAGAACATGTCTCATGGAAGTCATAGCTGCTATGACTAGCATTAGTATTTTGTACAAAAACCTTAAAGTTGTCCATTAAAATGTGTTGACAGCAGCACCGTTTGTAAAATTCAAAGATGCTCTTAAAGATTGTTCCCGTTTTTGAGTTTGTGTAGGAAAGCTTCATAGGAAATCCTATAAGGCAAAAATCTCAGTTCATTGCTAAGGTCGCTGTTTGTTCCTAACGGTTTTCTTGTGAGTTCTCTTTAGTAAGGGCACTGATAGGCATGGACTGGACTTTCTTAAAAGGGAAAATAATGAAAATCCCAACCAGTATGAAAGAAAACAAGACAGCCTCTTGCATTTGTGTTCCTGTACATAAGCATCCTGAAAACAATGCATTTTGTAGTTTACAAACAGATTTCTTTATTCAAAGATTAGGTAGGAAATGTACCAAAAATGAAGTGGTCTGGAAGCGGCTTTGCCATAGCCCTGCCACCCCCACGTCTGCTGAATGCAGAGCAACCTGGCCAAGCTCCCGCCAGCAGCTACTTTGGCTGACTTTACCTGCGTTCCAGAACTGGCACCATGAAACTGAGTAATATGACATCACAGCCCAGTACCTGGTAAGAGTTGCTTGCTTTTTATTTGGGAATAACTGGTCAACTTTCATTGTTGTGGAAGTTGACTGATGAAGTTATCAAAATGGAAAATAAATGTGATACCCAACATTGCAGTTACATAATTTTTAGAATTTCTCTTAACACCCACATAGCAGAGGTGTTCATTTCACTGGCCTTTCATCTCTGGATAACACCTCAATTGCTGGGATCATCTGAGGTAATGGAATGAATTCAATGACCAGTAACCTAACATGGCTGTCTAAAATTCTGATAAAGTTACTATGGCCTTGTCTTACAAAGTGCTTAAAGCTTGACAAAATCAGAGATAAAGCTACAGTTACTTCCTGCCTGGGTTGAACAGGTTGCGATCTACATCTCTGTTTACCTCTGCTATCCCACCACCAATCACCCCTCTTGTGAAGCAAACAGAAATAAAAGTGGTCTTCAAGCCAACAAAAATGTAGATGTTTTAAAGAAGTGGGGAACCTAAACAGATATTTGACAGGAGGAACAGTCACTAAGGTCCTAATCAAAACAGAAAACTCAGAAAAACAATCTCCTTGGGGGCAAACAGGCAGTGGTTAGTTGTTTGAACTTTGCATAAACTAAGACTGTCTTTCATCTCAGAACAAGTGAACAGAGTGACAGCAAAATGCAGGCAGAATGCCTGAGTGCACCAGCCGGACGCTGAGGGCCCCCCTGGCCGGGGCTTCCTTCCCACCTGTCAACCTGAGTCTAGCTATGCAATACTCTCAAACACAGCTTTCACCAACCTTTGGCAGTGTTTCTTTCAGTAAATACACCTAAGCCACTTTATTTTTCAGATCTCGGCGAGTAAAGCCCAGGGAGGAGAGGGCTTCCGTCAGTACTGCTCATGTTAACTGGCGTTCCATGTGGTCAGCAGCTGCTAAGTAGGAGACGGTCACCTCCGAGAGCTTCCTGGAATCCAGGTCTACTGTACACACTGCAGGTTCCAGCTCAGTCCAGATAGACTGCACACTTTCTCCCCGCCCCAAACAAAACCAACCCAAAACCAAGTGACTGCAACAAACAAGGCGTGGTGGACTGGAGTTGATGACAGTATCACACTGTGATGGATCTGCTGCACAATATCTCTGCTTATCAAAACTATGGGAAAGTGTCCTGATGCTTCTGCCCTCACGGTTACTGTCCAAGCCATGTAATGTTAGGGATTTTTATAGTGAGGTGCTCAATATGAAATGTTATACGGATCTTTTGGCTTTGGGTCCAGCTATGTTACAAAAACTTCCTTCCCAACCCTCCCCCACCCCCTTAAGTATTGCCATTTATCTGAATGGATTTATAAATTCAGACTCTGACCACACAGGGAACACTCAAGAACGGAGGTCCCAGTACAGAAAGGATATGGTGAGAACAAAGCCCCAGGAGGGTCCGTCAGCTAAGGGAAGAGGGTGGGCAGAGTTCACAGTTTCACAGGTTACACAAGGAAGTCAGCTGATTGGGTTGTTTTTTCCAACAGGACTTGAAACAAAGGCAGTTCAGGAACTCTTCCAGGCATGGTCTTGACTAGTTAGACATCTACTACAGCCACTCCAGAGAGAAGGGTGCAGGGTCCCACGGCAGAGGCCGGCTGCAGTCGCTACAGGAGATGTTTTGAAAACCTTCTAGTTCTGATGCTGTCGTGATGGCTGAACATGAGACGAGGGTCAAACCTGTACCTGGGAAAAGAACAAATCAGCTGTAGCACCAACTCTAGGTTAACTTCCCCAATGGGAGCCACACAATTACAGTGAACAAGATTTGTTTGGGAAACAAACCAGGCTACATTACTTCTTTATAGAGTGACTCTTGGGCAAGCCATTATACCAAGTTCAATTTTCTGATTTGAAATGTAGTGTTTGGGCTGTCTGGGCTGCATGGGAGTTCTGTGAATCCTTCTAACCATCAGTGCCAGATGTTCAGAGGCAACAAGGCAGATGCTAACCCAGCAGGTCTGTGTTCTAGCAGTGAGTGGTCAAGGACTGCTTGGTCACACATCACAGTTCAAGTGGCTCTAAGCCTTGGATCTAGCAGGAATAGTAATAAAAGTGGAATGAATTGCTATGGACATTGAACTTTATCTGGCTCGATAAAAACATTCTGAGCCATGTAGCCGCTGGAAATTACAAAAATCAGTCAAAGTCAGAGGTTAGAGCTCTAAGAGATTGAAATTTTTAAAAAATTTACTTGAGATCTCTGTCCCTGATGGTGCCTTTCATCTCCTGGTTCACTCCTTCAGTGCCTCCAGCAGCTGACTCCAGACCGGCAGCAGGAGTGGCAGGGCCCGAGTCATCACTGCTGCCTCTCAGGCTGCAGATCAGCAGGAAGCCTGAATCAGGGGTAGACCTCGGACTCAAGCCCAGGCCCGTGATGCCAACCACTGTGCCGAATGTCAGCCTCACAGTGTATATGACACATTCTTTACAGTACTGTTACACAGTGTTAGCTTACTTGTATCGGTATCTCCTTGGCGCCCTATTCTTTTTACATATATAAAACAAGTTGTGTATAAGTCAGTTTCTCTACTCATTTACCTACATTCATCTCTAGACTGAAGATTTAATGTGCAGAGGGCTAATTACGTTACCTTCCACAATTTCAGGACATCACTCTTCCCCTTCTATTACAGAGTTTCAGAAATGAAATTACCCTTTCCCACTGAAAAGTTTGTTAACTTCATATCATCTTTGAGAACGGTGACAGCCTTCCGGCCCCAGGAGGCTCTACTGCGCAATACACTGACACCTAGTGGTCCTGGTGAGAGCTACCACTCAAGAGGCGAGGAGCAGGCACGCACTGGCCACCAGCACAACGCAGGGCTCCTGAGTCCAGCTTCCTGCTAATGCAAACCCTGGGAGTCTGTGGGGCTACCCGACAGTGGGGTGAACACAGTGATGCTTCAGGTGAGTGGATTCCTGCTGGCCCTGAGGGAGACCTGGCCCCTGGGAGCATCCAAGCCGGTCGGGGACTGTGGAGAGTGGCTCAGCAGATGGGAGCACTCGCTCCCTTCCTGACTGAAGAGCTATGGGATGAGGAAGAACAACCCCCAACTCCACAGGTAGTAATTCCCCACATACATTTCCACACTGGCATCTGTGCCTAGCAGCAGGCTGGTCGGTGTCTTTCATTGGCATTTCTGAGAAATGAAATGAAGGCCTATGTCCTTGTGCTCTCTAGGGAACAGGGCAGCACTGTATCAACACTTACAGAAGGCCCCAGTGCAAGCGAGTGACTTCAAGACAAAAAAATCACACCGGCGCAGGAGAGGAAGAGCCCCCGCCTCAGCAGGAGGCAGGGCTGTGGCTCTCACTGGAGCTGCTTGCCCCATGGACACGTACTTCCACCCCACGGGAGACATGATGAAAAGCAGCTCAGTTCTCAGGAAAAACAACTCCCTCTGCCTTCAACAGCAGCATATCCACTCAAGACAACGAACTTAGCAAGTCAAGGAAAATGAAACTTACTCAGGGTCAAAAACTCCTGGAGTACGACAGGTTGGCCCGGAGCAGGACTGTAGCATCATCAAGCGGTAGTTCATCTTTCCTAAGAGCTCTGGGTCAATGCTTTTAGCGATGTTAGTGATCTGGTCGGGGTCTGCAGTCAGATTATAAACTTCCACAAACACCTACAGGAAATGGAAGGATGGAAGAACAGGATGGAAGGTGTATGAAGGGTGGAAGATGAAACGCCCTAGGCCCAGGAGAGTGGCACATGGTCCTAAGCCCCTCAGAGCTGCCTGTGACCTTGAGACAATGCAGCATCTGTCGTGGGGATTCGGTTGCTTGCTACACCCCTTGTGCCTCTGGGCAGCCGGCAGGGGCACGGAAGGCGGGCCCTCACATGGCACGCTCTCTGCAGTCAGGCCACTGACAGGACAGCCTAGAGTTGAGGGCTAATTTTTTCTAAGAGGTATGTGACAATGTTAGCTTTTCTTACTTTAAAAGGTAGTTGTGGGCCTGGCGCTGTGGCCTAGTGGCTAAGTCCTCACCTTGAACGCCCCGGGATCCCATATGGGCGCCGGTTCTAATCCCGACAGCTCCACTTCCCATCCAGCTCCCTGCTTGTGGCCCGGGAAAGCAGTCGAAGATGGCCCAAAGCCTTGGGACCCTGCACCCACGTGGGAGACCCGGAAGAGGCTCCTGGTTCCTGGCTTCGGATCGGAGCAGTACTGGCCTTTGTGCTTACTTGGGGAGTGAATCATCAGACGGAAGATCTTCCTCTCTGTCTCTCCTCCTCTCTGTATATCTGACTTTGTAATAAAAATAAGTAAATCTTAAAAAAAAAAGTAGTTGTGGATGTGTGACCGTGCCTGAAGAAAGATCCAGTATGTATTTAACACTAGACATGCATAACATGTCAGCATTTCCTTCTGTCATCTTTTTGCTGACCAAACGGGTCAAGTGATACGCAAGGATTATGGTAGTAAATGCTGCTATTAGTGACTTCCAGTAGTTGCGTTCAGACCATCACTTATGAAGTAGTTTATCAAACAGGTGAATGTTATGGCGAAAGAGGAATAGGAAGCGAGCCTGAGGAAAGCTCTCCCCTGCCAGGCACGGTGCTTCTGAGGTGTGAACAGCACGGGGAGGAAGCTGGTTTTACGGACACAAGCATTCAGCTGCTGTGGTCTGCAGGGCTACCCGACAGGTGTGAACACAAGCTCACCCACGGTAGGAGGCCACAGGGGAGCAGAGGCCCCACGCGGAGCCTTCAGCCAGTGTCCACCGACCCGTGCTGGGCCCACATCCACCCTCCCGGGGCGATGATGCTGCCTAGCCTCAGCCCCTGCCTGCTCCTGAGCAGTGCTGGGTCGAGCACTGGACTTTGCCTGTGAGTCGGCTGCTAGGGAGCTTTCTAGGAAATGCCCGCATGCCCTGTGCCTCCATGCAGGCCGACATGCTTCACCTTCACTGGATCAGACCGGGAAGGTCACGCAGCAGGCACAGGTCAGTCTGAAAAGTGTGCATTTCAAGTGTGTGACTGAGTAGTGGCTGATGCAATGAGAAATGCCTTCAAAAAGGTCAGTTAGGGAGAGGCAGGCACGGCCTCCGGAAACTGACTTAACTGAAGGGAACCAGAGGTCAAGTACAGATGAGAACATCTTGGGACTTACTTCCAGACCACCAAGTGCAACCCCAGGACACTAGTAACAAATGGACAGAGGCCCAGGCCCCTCTTACCTCCTGGTCGTCAAACTCGCAGTACTGCAGGTTCCACAGTGCCGACATGGTCCTCACACAGGCATAGGTGTTGTTGTAGGCATCTTCACACACACAGTCTGGGAAACATTGCTGGAGGGGCATTCAGAAAGAAAGATCATTCTTTCTACCCAATCAATGCCTACTGCTGACAAGGGCAACAAAGTGGAATAGACAGAAACCAGGAATCCTTTCTCAGAAGCAGGTGTGGGGGCCAGTATTGTGGCATAGGAGGTGAGGCCAGCTTGTGAAGTCCTGGCATCCATATGGGTCTTAGCTGCTCCACTCCTGGTATGGCTCCCTGCTGATGGCCTGTGAAAAGCACATGATGGCCCAAGGGTTTGGGAGACCTGGAAGAAGTTTGCTTCAACCTGGTGCAGTGCTAGCTGTTGTGGCCATTTGAACCAGCAGAGGGGAGATCTTCATCTCTCCCCCTTTCTCTGTAACTCAACTTTCAATAAACTTAAAAAAAAAGTAAGGTTTTGCTCCTGACTCTGGCCACCCCTCTGCAATGCTCTCCTGACAAGCAGTTATAAAGCGCACTTGTCGAATGTATACAGTGGCATGGTCACTGCCCCCAGGAGTCATCTGAAAGAGCGACTGGTGTTACTGTCAACAGAAACTGCCTACATGAGCACTGTCAACTCAGCTGCAGCTATTTATGAATGCTCCTTTAAAATAATATTGAT
Source organism: Ochotona curzoniae (assembly GCF_017591425.1). Taxonomy (NCBI): domain Eukaryota; kingdom Metazoa; phylum Chordata; class Mammalia; order Lagomorpha; family Ochotonidae; genus Ochotona; species Ochotona curzoniae. The sequence continues at coordinate 18,604 of NW_024466850.1, forward strand.
ACATTTGTCTGAAAAGCAGAGACCTATGTATTGGTTCACTGCTCAGATACCCACAAAGGCTTGGGCTGCACTTGGCTTAGCCAGACCAAATGCAGGAACTCCTCACAGAGGTGGCGTGAACCCAAGAATCCGGGCCAGCATCCCTGCCTCCCGGCACATTAGCAGAGGGCTGGGTTGGAAGCATAGTAGCTGGGGCTCAAATGGGCTCTTCCATATGGGATGGTAGCGTCCAAAGAGGGGCTTTAATCCTGTATGCCACAACGATCCCACGAGTGTTTTTTATCAAATAAGATCAAACTTGTAACTTACTACTTCATGTCTTCCGTAAGAGATGTTACTTGTACTCTGAGTTTGGTTCTTTCACAGTATTTGGATGTTATGAAAACAACTCTAAGTGGAAGTCTATTTCCCACTCTCCAAGTGAGGCCAACGTGGGTGGCTGTTACTACCGTCACGACCTGCCTGGGTGCCAGCACTGCAAGGCACTCTTGATGGCATGGCTAAAGGTAGAATCTCATCCCTGCACCAGACGCCACTCATAAGAATGGCACAGCTACGGAGGGTGGGAAATGGAGGGGAACAGGGTTTGACAAGTGCAGGCACACCGGCTGATACAGGCACTAGTTCTGTAAGCTGAAAGGATCTCAAGTGTACATTCTGATGACAGGTTCCCAGCAGCACTTTTAGGATCAGTGCTGTGTTCAATGAAAAAGTGATAGAAACCTTTTCAAACTATTACTCACAGAAACTCCAGGACTTAGGGAGGGACACGTTGGGTCGGTGACGTTACGGCCTTCTCCTTGGTACTCCACCAGGACATCTGATCTCCAGGTCAAGTTACTGGCCCCTGTCTAGAAAGAAAAGCCGAAGCAGCTTCTGTGAGGCAGACAAACTTACTCTTGTACCTAAGGGGACTTGTCATCAAAACCAATTGGACTGTTCATTTGGTAACTCAGGAAGGGACTGGAGTGGGTGCTTATGAAAGCTGCTGAGTAGCATGCCTGGTATTTACAGAGTCTTTACAAGTGACGACAAAGCTCTTTGAACATTTAATAGTTTCTTTTCAAGACTGTCCCCGAGAAAGCAGGTCAGGGATTGGAAACTGATGAAGTAGCCAGCTAAACAAAGCTCAGCGTCACAGCATAAATTACTCAAAGTCTGGGTTGAACAGTACTATTTATATGTTCTGCGTAAGAACTGTTCTAAGCTCATTCTTAGGGCAACCCAACAGGACAAGAAACAGAAAGGGCTGGCATGTAAAAGGGCTGTAACGGAGCTAAGGATCTGGTGATGATCGGAAAGAAGGTGCAGTATATGAACTCGTTTACTCTGCTGCATACTGCTGAAGGACAGCCAGCAGCACTGAAAACCAGAAAGTTAATACAGGTGCAGTAACGGCAACAGGAGGAAGAATTTGGGAGTAAGAACAGATTTTTGATCAAAAGCACATGAATATAGGATGAAAGAAGAAAACATGGCAATGTGATGGTCTGAAACCCAGCAGGGAAGCAGTGCAAAGTCAGACTGGAGAGTCAGCGGGCAATCTCAACAGGAAAAGGCCCTACACATTAGTCTGTATGTCTGTCCAACATACAGCGGCAGGTGATGGAGAACATTGCGCTCTGAACAGGGAAGTTCCACAACCAGGGCTGCGTAGCAGCTAGGATGCCTGTGTTCTCTATTGGGGTATCTGGGTTCAACTTCCAGCTTGTTAATGCAGACCCTGGAAGGTAATGATGAAGGCCCAACTAGTTGTGTCCCTGCCACCCAACTTGTGAGAACTGCAGTGAGCTCCCAACTCCTGGGTCTGGTCTGGCTGTTTACAGACAAGTTCACTCTCTCAAAGTTAGCCAAAGAGCAGAATCAGGGGATTGGGAGATGGAGGAAAAACTGGATAGGAAGGTTTTAGAACATTTTAAGAGCAGGTTTGGTAGGACAGTCTGAAAAGCATGAACTCAGACCCCCAGCAGCCCTAAGGAACCCAAAGATGCTCAGATCCTGCAGGAATTCCCATGAACAGTGAAATGGGAGAAGCTGCTTTACAGCACAAGTTCTCATTTAGCCTCCCTGGGGAACTTGTTATAAATACAAATTCTTAGTTTCCAGTGGAGGAATGGAGCAGCCTGGATTTTAAGGAGCACCACAGGCATTTATGGGGAGCTGTAGAGAGCGGTCCTCTGCTGTAAAGGACCTTTAACCAGGGCGAGCATGTAGGGGAAGGAATAGTAACCTTAAAGGTCAGAGCAGTAGGAAAGCAGTCGGAAACAGCAACCTGTTTCCCAACCCACTCTTCTGCAAGGAAACCTGATTTAGGTCTGTGCAGTTCCGGGCCTCAGACGTGAGTCACAGGAATTACAGAAGCTGTCATATCAGGCCCAAGTACACACACGTCTGAGCCACAGAAGCTGGAGGCTAGAGGTTTGAGTGATTTTGAGAGTTTAGAGGGAGTGGACACTGGCCTATGATTGAGGCTCCCATTCCACATCAGAATAGCTGGGATCAGTCCCTAGAGCTCCAGCTCGACTCTACCATCCTGCCAACGTAGACCCTGGGAAGCAGTGATGTTATGCCACCCACACGGCCTCACTGAGGGGTTTGTACTCACCAAAATGGGCAATAAGGACATCCCATCCATCTGCGTCTTATTCAGGTTATAGCCAGCAATGTCCAAAATAGTAGGGCCTAAGTCAATGTTGGCGACAAGCATCTGTGAGAAAGGAGAAAAAGAAAATCAACCTACAATACAATTGCTCCCATTTTCCTTTCTAACCTAAAGGAGAGTAAAACCATCAACCTATGCAACAGATAGCATTCACTGTGACCTTTTGTACAGCCTGTACTTCCTTGGGTCTCACCATTTCATGTA
>NW_024466851.1:0-27724 GCF_017591425.1 Ochotona curzoniae
TTCACTCTTACGAGACTGTGTGATTTATCTCAGCACGTGTCATGAATATTCATGGGCCCTCCCTCCTGCAACGGGCGTGACTCTATGTTGTCAGGGATGTTCTCGTGTTCTCACAGCAGACGCCCGCAGGGAGCTTGATGACTCAGACGTCCGGCTGCCGTCTCCGCAGCCCTGCTGTTTGTCCCCATCTATTTGCAAAGCAGAGAACTGCGGATAGACACGGAGTTCCCGTCCAGATTCCTGCAATGGCGGCGAGGTGGAACTCAGCCCGGGTCTCCCACAGGGCAGGCAGGACCCTGTCGTTTGCTGCTCCAGCATCTCCTGCCCCGGCGCCCCCTGCGGCGGCGCCCCTGCCCCGGCGCCCCCCGCCCCCGCGCCCCCTGCCCCGGCGCCCCTGCCCCGGCGCCCCTGCCCCGGCGCCCCCTGCCCCGGCGCCCCCTGCCCCCATTACACCAAACACCCACCCCTTTGTTTGTTCTTGGCATCTTTTTTTTTTTTTAACTAAAGGTGAAACAGTACTTTTTTTTTGAAGATTGATTTATTTATTTGAAAGGCAGAGTTACAGAGGAAGAGATCGACAGATCTTCCATCCACTGGTTCACTCCCCAAATGGCCACAGTGACCAGAGCTGAGCCGGTCGGAAGCCAGGAGCTTCCTCCTGGTCTCCCACACAGGTGCAGGGTCCCAAGGTTTTGGACCATCCTCCACTGTTTTCCCAGGCCACACACCGGTGACGACGTGGGATCACAGAGCAGGTGAGGCTCCTGCTATGGGATTAGCAGGCTGAGGGGAGAGGAGACCCCAGGGGTATCCCCTCGTCCTTCCTGGCCCAGCCATATCCAAGCCGGGAGGGCGCCCTCCCCAGGACGGTGAGACTTCCCACGCCCTCCACGCGTTTTAAGGTGCACCTGCTCGGGATCTTCCCGGGTGTGGTACCCAGCACTCCGCATCGGGCAGGGCGCTCCGAAGAGCGGCAGGGGCCTGGCCTTTCCAGCCCAGGCCTGCCTACGGACAGCTGGCAGATGTGCGGGGAGCGTTGGGGGCATGCAAAGGGAGCATGCTGACTGCAGCTTTTGCAGCTTTCGGATTTGTGGTCCTGCTGCGTTCTACTTCGTTGAATTCTTTGCATTAAAAACATGCTGTTGTGGAAAAGTTGAAAAAGAAGGGAGGGAGAGAAGTACGATTGTATCAAAATTGTATCGCTGAGGGGTGGGTGCTGTGGCATGGCAGAGTAAGCTCCACTTCCCGTGCAGCTCTCTGTGGACACCCCCGGGGAGGGAGCAGAGGCCGCCCGGTGCTCCTGCGGGGAGAGCAAGGCCTGCAAGGGCCACGAGCCCCTTAGTGCCCAGTGCTCCTCCTAAGCACCACGGACAGAACCGCCAGCCCGGCTCAGCCCCTACACCCGCTCGGCCGTTCTGACCCCGCCGCCCCGCTGTGGGTGGGGGCCGGCAGGAAGCACTCTCACGCATTTGCAAAGATTACTGCGTATTTAGCACGGGCAGTCACTATTTCTCAACCTTACACAACAGCCCTGTCCTGTGTATATTGTCACGGTCCAGGACACTTAAAGGGGCTACAATCAGAACATTCGGGATGGTGGCGGGGGCGCAGGGCAGCTGGAGCCTCAGAAGTCTTCTCCCGCTGCAGGAAGTCAGGGGGACGGGGCACAGGTGTCTGGTCTAGACCCAGCTTCCTGGGGGCCTCTGGCCCAGGGCACGGCGTGCATTGCGACAATGCAGGGTGACCAGTGTGCACAGGGCAGCAAGGACGAGGCCGGCCAGCCCCAGGCGGACGAGATTCCCAAATGTGTAGTCCGGGGGGTGCAGGTCTGTGGTCAAGCAGAGGAAGAGAGGCGGTTAGCTCTGGACTCTGCCTGGCAGGCCTCCAACCCCAGGGTGCAGGTGGGAGTAGGGACCTACTGGAGTGGGGGGCGGCAACTGAGGGAGGAGAGGCTGGGCTGGACCCCTGGGTGTGAGGGAGGAGGCGCTGGACCCCTGGGTCTGAGGGAGGAGGGGCTGGGCTGGACCCCTGGGTGTGAGGGAGGAGGGGCTGGACCCCTGGGTGTGAGGGAGGAGGGGCTGGACCCCTGGGTGTGAGGGAGGAGGGGCTGGGCTGGACCCCTGGGTGTGAGGGAGGAGGGGCTGGGCTGGACCCCTGGGAGTGAGGGAGGAGGGGCTGGGCTGGACCCCCAGATCAAGCCAGGAGAGGTCCTGGCCCCGGGCTAGCTCACCTGCGTGGGCGCGCACCTCCAGCGGCTCACTGCGTAGCGACAGCACGTAGGGCCTGTGTGGCGTGTGGTAGTAGCAGCTGTAGGTGCCGGGGGCGTGGGCGCCGGCCAGCGGGAAGTCGGCCCAGGGCTCGGCCGAGTCGCGGTACTGCACCGGGTCCGCCTCGCCGGCGCGGTACAGCGCGAAGCTCATGCCGGGCACGCGGGCCGCGCAGCGCAGGCTCACGGTGGCCCCAGGCGCCACCACGGGCCCGGGCAGCGCCACCAGCGACGGCCGCGGCAGCTGCTCTGTGCGCAAGGAGGGCGCAGGGACTGAGTGCCGGGCGCGCCCCTGCGTCCTCACCCCGCCCCGGGCCCCGTCCCGGGGTCTCACCGGCCACCAGCAGCTCCAGGACGTCGCTGGGCTGCGACCAGACACTCGGTCCCCGGTCTGGCAGCCCGTATCTGCACGTGTAGGCGCCGCCCTGGGCAAGCGTCACCTCCTCCAGGAAGAATTCGTCCAGGTCCGAGGACACGTACACACTCTCTCCGAGCCTGAAGAAGGCGAACCTCCAGGCTGGGCGCGGGGCATGGCACCTCAAGGTCACGTTGATCCCCGGGGTCACCACGGCGGCCGGCTGTGCCGTCAGCCGCGGCTTGGGGTAGGAAGCTGCGGGAACGAACGCATCGCGACCTAGTGCGAGCAGCCAGGACGGGTGGGAGGGGAAGGAAAGTTGGGGAAGGAAGAAGGCCACCTGGCCAGCCTCGGGTCCCTGCTGTGGCGCTGGCTGGAGTCCCGGCCGCTCCACCTCCCATCCAGCTCCGGCTGACACCCGTGGGAAGCAGCAGAGGATGGTCCAAGTGCTTGGGTCCCTGCACCCCTTAACCCAAGTTAAGGCGATGGTTAACACTCCATCAAGCCCCATGAGTTCAACAAAGCAAGTGTTGGGCACAGTGGTGACTTCATCAGGATGCCCGGAGTAGGTGACCAGGGACCACTCCACAAGACGCCCCTCTGGAGGTGCTCCCGGCTGTCAGACTGGGAGGGTGAGCGGGCCGGAAGCCATGCACGTGTCAGTGGAAATGGGACTGGCCAGGCAAACTGGACTCCAGCCACCCATGCCAGGGCAGGTACGAGGCTCAGACCTGAACCGGAACCCTTAGCGATGGCACGCCACGGGCTACCTCCAGGAGAGACTGAGATGAAGAGGAGGGGAGACCCAGAACAGCAGGGAACTGGGTCCCAGAGGACCAGGTTAGCCTTGCCAGCGCAGGGGGCGGGGAGGGCTATAAACACCCGTGCCTGTGTGAGTGCATGGAAATGTCTGCTAAGAGTTCAGAGGATTATTCAAGGCGCCAGGGAGAGGGCAGAGGCCAGCATCGGGCCTTCCGTGATGTCTGAGTCTTTCAAACCGTGCCTACACATTTCTTTATCATTTCGGATGAAGAGATGGCTGAGAGATGACTCCTGTTCCCACCAGGCAGCTCTCAGCAGAAGTCCGCACGCTGTAGGTGAGGGAGGAGAGCGGGGCAGAGACCCAGAGCTGGGGGGGGACCCCACCTGTGTCAGTCAGGGCATGGTCGACACTCCAGGTGCTGGGCCCAGGGCATGTGCCCCTGCACACACAGGGTCCCCGTGAGCTAAGGGTCTCTGAAGGCCGTGTGGTTAATGGGGGACGGGAGCCAGGGCTCTGCACCCCCATGCGAGGATGGCCCGGAGGAGACAGGGAGGAGGGGCAGGTGAGCAGCACGCAGGAGAGCGATGGGTGTCCTGTTACTCACCAGAGGGGGTGGAGGCTGCCTGGCACAGAGGCCCTGGAGAAGGGAGGATTTCTGGTACTTCTCAGAGCACTCCCCACCGCCCACCTAGGACCTCAAACCCTGCTCTCCTGTGCCAACCCCACCCCTGCTCCCCCTCCTCTCCACACACGCCACGCCCGCAGGCCGCACTTTCTTTGAAGATCAGCTCTCCACCGCCTCTGGTCCCAGCCCCACCTCCGCATCTGGGGGTCCGCATGCCCTGCCTCGGGGTCCCTCTACCGCCTCCTCTCCCTGAGGACCCCCGTCTGTGACGCCTGCCCAGCCAGGGCCCCGGGGGCACTCACAGAGGGTCAGCAATCCCAGGGCTCCCACCAGGGCCATGCTGGACAGCTGTCCACTGCAGCTGGCCCGGGCTCGGTTCCCCTTCCAGGAAGTGAGACAGCTTAAGGCCGGCAGGACCCTTGGGGGGAGGGGAGGAAGAAGTTGGGGTTTCCCGGTGGTTGTGTCATAGCCCCGTGATGCAGCAGGAAGCATTGAAACAGGCAACAACCTTACGCTGTTTGTGTGTTTGGTTTTGTTTTTAGATCTCTTTATTTCTAAGAGTGACCGAGAGGGAAAGACAGAGAGCCACCTGCTCACTCCCCAAATGGTTTCAGTGGCCAAGGCTGCGCAGGCTGATGTCAGGAGCTGCATCCAGGTCTCCCATGGGGGTGCAGGGCACCAGGGCTTCGGGCTTTCCCAGGCCACAAGCGGGGAACGGGATGGGACGTGGAAAAACCAGGACCCCGATGGGATGCCGGCACCGCAGGCTGCATATACTGGCTAACGCCACAGCGCCGGCCCCAACCCTCCTCTCTTCATTCAGTTTCTCCATATGTGTTTTTGAGGTGTCTGCGTGTTATGTGCCAGGCCCTTGTGGCACTGCTCTGGGGCTCACAGAGGGACACACTGCCTAGCCTGACCAAAGGGCGCATGCATGCACAGAGCCTTAAACGGGCTGCGGCAGGACTGCGAGTCGCTCCTCCGCAGGGAGCTCCACGTCGAGAGCAGAGCCCCTGCAGGTAAGCATGCAAGGTCAGACTTGCACCTGAACTCCGTTAGGAAGAAGGCGCCTCTACTTGGGAAGGGAGTCTGCAAGGACTCAGACGGCGGAGCCTCCCGCGCGGGGACTACAACTCCCAGAGGACACCGCCTGCCTCAGGGCGCATGCGTGGACTCGGAGCCCGCCGCCTCTCTGCGCGGGAACTACAACTCCCAGAGTGCCTTGCACCGCCGCGACCAAGATGGCCGGGAGTAAGTGCAGGTTCTGCGGGCGCGCGGGGTCGGAAGGACCCGGGCTTCCCCGGGCAGGGCGGGCGCTGAGACGCGGTGCTCCGCTGCCCGGGGGGCGCCGGGAGCCGTGCCCGGCGGGTCGCGGGCGCCGGGGGCGATGCGGGGGGCTGGAGGTCACCGGGGACAGCCCTCCGTGACCCTCGCTGCCCTGCAGGACTCGCCGCCTTCCTCAGGAACGCCTGGGCCAAGGAGCCGGTGCTGGTCGTGTCCTTCGCCATCGCGGGGCTGGGTGCGTGAGTGTCCCAGCGCGGCCCCCAGCCTCCAAGAGTCAGGATTGTTCTGGAACGTTCCCCAGCCACACGCACCTGTCCTGGGATCTGGAACGTTCCACACACACAGCCGCCCTGGGATCCCGCGGGTCCCCGGCCCCGACCTCATCCCTGTGTCTCTCCACAGCCGTCATTCTGCCCCCGCTCAGCCCCTTCACCAAGTACTCCACCATGATCAACCAGGCCACACCCTACAACTACCCAGGTGAGCGGGAGCCGGCGGTTGGCGTTTGGGGTGTTTGAGGTGTGCGTCTCGTGCCCAGGCTGTGGACCTCCGGGCCCTCCACCTGTGTGTCTCTGGGCCTGCCCCTCACCCCCAGCCCCAGTCCTTCCCTGCCTTCACTCCTCTCGGCCCCCAGTCCCCCCTGCCCCTCACCCCTAGCCCGTCTCCCCTGCCCTCACTCCCCCCCGCCCTCACTCCTGCCCGGCCCCCAGTCCCCCCTGCCCCTCACCCCTAGCCTGTCTCCCCTGCCCTCACTCCTCCCCGGCCCCCAGTCCTCCCTGTTCCTCACCCCTTCTCTGCCCCTCACCCTGGGCTCCTGCAGAGGCGCTGGTCTCAGGGACCCCTCCCGCCCCGCAGTGCCCCTCCGTGACAACGGCAACCTGCCCGATGTGCCCAGCCACCCGCAGGACCCCCAGGGCCCCAGCCTGGAGTGGCTCAAGAAGCTGTGAACGCCTGTGTGGAGACCCCAATAAACCTGCGGAGACCTCCGTACCCATCCGAGTGTGATCTGAGGCTGGGTGGGGGTGGGTCTGTTTATTGGGGGAGGGGTCAGTCAAAGGGTGGGCTGGCCAGGGTCGGGTAGGGCAGCAGCTTGTCAGGCCCCCGAGAAACCCAGCTGGAATCTAGGGCCTCGTCGGTCTCGAAGCCGAAGTCTTCCTCCACCTTAATCTGGGGGTGATGAGGGAGCTGTGAGCAGGGAGGCGCCTGGACCCACGGCCCACCCGCGGCCCCCTCGCCACAGGCAGGGCTCCCAGCCTCGACCGTCCTGCTCCCTCCTGCTCCCACCTGCATTGGGGGTTCTGGGGTCAGCGCTGCCCCTGGCCGTCGCATGTCCCGGGGCGCTCGCCGCCTCCTGCGCCCGCTGGGCCCCTCTCCGGGCGCTGGGCTGCTGGGTTCTGGGGGCACGGGCGTGCTTCCGGGTGGAGACAGCCCCTCCTTGTCTGGAGGCTCATTCTCCGTGTTGCCAGGGGTCGGGGCGTCCGTGCCCTGGCTGCCCTCGTCCTGCGCAGGGAAAGGGGCAGCTGAAGGGGGTGCCCAGGCCCCACGTTCCCTGCACTCCCCACAGCTGGCCTGGAGCTGCCGCGCACCTCTAGCACGATGGTGAACTGGCTTGCCCGGTAGTCGTCCCCGTAGGAGTCCAGCACTTTCATGAGGAACCTGTGTGTGGAGACGACACGGGTGGACACGGCCGGGTGGGGGGCGCCGGCCACAGGGACACAGTCCTTGGGGGGTTTCAGGGTCCAGCAGGGGAGGCGAGTGGCAGCAGGCCAAGTGAGGGGGCAGGGCCAGGCCTGCGTGAGGGGTGAGTGTGGATCAGCCTCAGTTGCCCCCTAGTCCTCCTGCTGCTGGCTGGTGGTGCAGACAGGCAGGACACCTGGATGCCTGGGACCAAAGACCCGGGTCTGGGCTTCCTGAGGGTGGAGCCGTGGTCACGCCGGTGCCCGAGAGGTCCGTGTCCGTCCAGGGGGCATGCGGAGTTCAGGGAGGAGCAGTGAGGAGCTGGGCGGCTGGTGGCCTCCAGATCAGGGACGCAGGGACCGTCTGGGCGTGCTTCTACACTGGCCACCAGGGGCAGTGCTGAGCCCAGTGCACCCGGGGACCAAGGTCTGATGCCCCTTCGAATTGAAGCAGCACCCACCCCTGTGCCGAGCGACACCCAGCAAGGGTGCCAAGACGGAAAGCCTGGGAAGTCCAGGAGATGGGAGCCAGTGCATGACCAGGATGCCCTGGCAGTGGTGCCTGGAGGTGCCTGTCCTGCAGCAGGTGCAGTGGGGCCCCTCAGCCGGCTTGTTCCTGCTTAATAGCAGAGGGGACACTAAGTGACAGGGCCAGTGCTCAACTGGCATGCTGCAGAGCCTGGTCACACCACGAGGGGCCATCAGCTGAGCCTGGTCACACAGTGGGGCCCTCTGAGCTGAGCCTGGCACTTGGGACCAGCCTTCACAGCACAGCAGGGGCTGGATCTGGGGCCCAGGTCGCCCCCTTTCCACTCTGCTGCCCTTCGCTCTCTTCCGGTGCCCAGTCCCGTAGGAGGGCCCCCCTGACCTCCCGCCCCGGGGTTACCTGCGCTCCTGCTGTAGCCGCCGGGTGATCCTCTGCACTTGGTGCAGCCTGTTCAAGACCCTCTCGTTCACCTGTGGGCAGCAGGAAGTGGCCGGTGCTGTGGGTCCCCGCCCACCAGAGACTCAGGACGGGTCACAGCCCCTTCCTGGGGCCCCTCTTGGGAGACCCCCTCCTGCAAAGCTTGCTGCCCACTGCAGCAGGCTAGCCTGGCACTCAGTTCCCACCCTTCACCAGTACCTGCACCCCACTCCCCACAGCCTGGTGCACCTGCTATACGCTCAGACCTCCTGCTGGGCCATGCCCCTCACACACACAACACACACACACACACACACAGTGTACCCACGCTGGGCCATGCCCCTCACACACACTGTCCTCACCCACACTACACCTGCTGGGCCAGTCCCCGTCTCCCCAGCCACAGCAGGAGCTGCAGACAGGTGGTGCTGGCAGTCCCACACCCACCCTGTGCCCACTGACAACACACAGGCCGACTCGCCAAGGCCTGAGTGAGCCGGGACATGAAGCCCACATGAGCACCCTAGACAGGGAATGTGACCGAGCAAGCAGGAACCCGGTGTGGTGGTGACACAGCCAGGTCTCAGAAAGACCCGGGTTCCAGCCCTGGCCCCATCCCTTTTCAGCTGGTGGGCACGGGTAAGTGGCCCTCCCTTCTTCCTGCACGGGTGAAATGGGGGGTGTTAACGGCAACAGCATCCCTGGGCGGGTACCTGGGGGCAGAGGCCCTGATGCCTCCCCAGGGTCTGGGCTTCCAGCCTCTCCCAGAACCCCAACACCACTTCAACCCTCCTGCTCACTTCACAAAAAAGCTGGGGTGTTGGAGGCAGGGTCTTACAGAGGTGACTAAGTTCAAGGAGCATTGGCTGAAAGACCTGATCCAGCAAGCCGACCTTACGCGGGGAGACCGACATGGGGAGAGGGCCAAGGCAGGGCTCAGGTGCAGCCCAAGAGCCACAGGACGCCCAGGATGACAGGGAGCTGCGGCAGAGGCCCGGGAAGAGGCGCATCTTTGCTGGCCCAAATGGTGTGCACCCCAGTATTCCCAGTTTGAAACGCCTCAGTTGCGCCTTCTGACGCGCAAGAAGGGGGAAAAACAAAAAACCAACAGGTGCGCCTGCCTCCTGCTCCATCCTCACCCTCGCCACGGAAGGGCCTGCAGAACCGCCAGCCCTCCCCGGGCACAGGAGGCAGGGGAGCCTGGAGCCGTCCTGGAGGCCCCCGGCGGAGAAGGGGGCGCACCCCACGCTCCGCCAGCAAGGGCGCCCAAGCTAACGCGCGCAGGAGGGACGCACCTGCTCGATCTCCCGGCAGCGCCGCCCCAGCGCCTGGTACTTCCTGCGGTTCAGCTCCCGCTGGCGCCGCCGCCGGCCCCGGGCCGCCTCCTCCTCTTCATCTCGCTCCCGGAGCCCCGAGCCGCCCAGGCCGCCGGACACGAACTCCACCTCCGTCTCCAGCTCGCTCTCCAGGATGTGGCCCCCGAAGAGCGGGGGCAGCGCCAGCTCCGAGCCCGGAGGCGCCGAGAACTCCTCGAAGCCCACGGCTGCCATGGTCCTGGAGGGTCGGGGACGGGGTGTGGGGGCTCAGGGAGGACCCCAGCGCGCTCCCGTCCCTCGGGCCAAGGGCCCCGGCGCAGCCGCCCCGTACCCACGCGCACCCCGCGGGGCCTCCGGGACTGCACGCCTCACCCCTCTCGCTGCTCCAGCTCCATGTCTGCCCGGCTCCGGGCGCCCCCGCGTCCTGGGGGGCTGTCGCGTGCTCCTGGCGGGCCTGGCGCCTACGGCCCCCTGCGCCCCATGCCCACCCACCGCCACCCCGAGGCGCGCCCCCCAAGGCCCGGCTCTGGCGTCCGAGACTCCCGTCGCCGCCCGCTCGTCCCGCCGCTGCCGTCCACCCTCGGCGATGCCCCGCCTCGGCAGCCTCGCGGTCTCGTCCACGCACGGCCCGCGGGAGCCCACCGATGCCCCGGCCACCACCGGCTCGTCTGCGGACACACCGGGGCTGCGCCCGAGCGCACGTCCCAATAAAGTTGTTGTTGCAAACGCGGTCGGGGCGGCGGCCAATCAGAACGCAGCTCGGCTTCCGCGGCCGGCGCGGGTGTGGGACGTCATCCGGGAGCGCCGGCCACTCCGGGGGAAGCTCCGCTGGCTAGGAACGGTCGATCCGGGAGGCAGGTGAGGGTGATGGCGGGGCGTGGAGGGCGGGAGGCCGCGTGCGAGGACACAGGCGGCCCTTCGGGGACTCCCTCCCCGGCGAGGGGGTGTCACCCTGTCCCAGCCGGGGCTGCAGCTCTGATGGACGGCGTCCTTAACCAGGGGGTCCCCCAGAGTCTGGGGCGCGGGTCAGCAAGGCTGCCTGCTGAGGTCTGGGTGGACAGCAGTGGGTCCCCCAGGTGCAGGGAGAGGTGCAGGCCACCTTAACCAGGGAGTCCCCCAGTATCCTGGGCGCGGGTCAGCAAGGCTGCCTGCTGTAATGTGCAGGTGCAGTGGGGGGTGCGGGCCTGGGGCTGGCCACGATGGGGCAGAGCCGCCCTAGGCAGCTGGGTACAGTACCGGTCCGCACCAGGAAGGGGGTGGCTCAGCAAATCAGAGCTGCAGCTAGGATCCCCCCACACCACCCCCGCAGCCAGGAGAGTGAGGGCTTCCTTGAAGGGGCCGGGGTGAGGTAGGACGGGCCAGGTCCTCGCTTGCCAGGTGTGAGGGCACCCGCCTTCCCCAGCAGGCCCCAGGATGTCTCTGGCCGATGAGCTCCTGGCTGACCTGGAAGAGGCGGCTGAGGAGGAAGAGGGAGGAAGTTATGGGGAGGAAGAGGAGGAACCGACCATCGAGGATGTGCAGGAGGACACGCAGCTGGACCTCTCGGGAGATTCAGTCAAGAGCATCGCCAAGCTATGGGACAGCAAGATGGTGAGAGAGGACTGCCCTGGGGATGAGCCAGGGTGAGCGGAGCTCCCCGAGGGGGAGATGGGGCGGTGGCCGGCTGGCTGTGTGGGAAAGCTCCGGCTCTGAGCCCGCTCTGCTTGCCCGGCAGTTCGCCGAGATCATGATGAAGATCGAAGAGTACATCAGCAAGCAAGCCCAGGCGGCCGAAGGTGCTGTCCCTCCCGGGCCCCGCCGCGGTGCCCCTTGGCTCTGTCCCTCCTCCTGCTTCTTGCTTCCCGCTGGGTCCTGGAGCTCGTGTTGCTGTCTGCTTTTAAAAGATGTGTTTATTCATCTGAAAGGCAGAGCTGCAGAGAGAGAGAAACAGATCTTGCATCTGCTGGTTCACTGCCCAGTGGGCACAATGGCCACCAAGGCTGGGTCAGACCAAAGCCAGGAGCCAGGAGCTTCCTCCATGTCTCCCACGCGGGGGCAGGGCCCGAGCACTGGGACCCTCCTCTGCTGCCTTGCCAGGTGCAGCAGCCGGGACGGGAACCCACACTCGGGCAGGGTGCTAGTCCTGCAGGTGCTGGCTTGCCACACTGTGCCAAAAGGCTGGCCCCCCCTGTTGTGTTTGTCCAGAAAGGAAACTTCACTGCTTGGAGGACTTGGTAAAGATATTAGCCGTAAAAAGAAATATACAGTTACTCAGTTCCTACCTAAAAATCTGCTCGCTCCCAAGCTGAGGGCCCACTGGGTCTCCTGGGGAAGACGCAGGTCCACCCTGGGGAAGGCTGTCCTGGTTCCGCCGCCTTCTTCCTTTTATCATGGCAGTGTTGGGGGCTCTTGGGCTGCACCCTCTGGCAACAGGGAACGGGGGGATGTGGTCAGAGGGACTGGGATGCCAGCTGCTTCATCTAGTGTTCCTTGCCTAGGTCCGCACTGTCAGCTGTGTTGGGCTTTAGTATAGGCGGCTGGCTGGGCCCAGGCAGTTATTGGAGGTGGTTACTGCAGGCGGACTGGCAGGTTCTGCCTCTGGGACCCCTGAGCTGGATCCCGGAGCCAAGCAGAGGGGAAGGGGAACAGCTGAGCTCTGGGCCCAGGAGCTATGCTGAGGCGCTTCTGCGTTCAGAGTCGAAAGCAGGTTGAGTCAGACAGGGTCACACCTAGTATCCACGGTTGGAGGACAGGACGGCGCACAGCATCTCAAAGTCAGGTGACCCACAGGTGCCAGGAGGCACCTGCCCCTCTCAGAACATGAGCCAGATGTAGTTCACAGGCACTGAGGTTTGGGGCCCCGAGCACCCCTCACCATCAACTCCCAGGCCTTGGCTGTGGCCTCCCAGCCTCTCCCCTGCCCCCTCCTATTTCCCCAGGGGTGGGGCCAGGGAGGGCACACTCGAAGTAAGCGCCCCACCCCGCTGTGTCCCCCACAGTAATGGGACCCGTGGAGGCAGCCCCCGAGTACCGCGTCATCGTGGATGCCAACAACCTCACAGTGGAGATTGAGAACGAGCTGAGTGAGTGCCCGGCACCCCTGTCCCCCGACATAGCTGCCCCTGCCCCCCCACACACACACGAGGGAGGGACAGCGCCCTTCCAGTCGCAGCCTCCACAGGCCGGGAGTTGTCATGCAGTTTGCAGCTGGGAAATGCCGTGTCCCGTGCTGGCTCCTGAGGGCTGAGTTACGGCTGAGGGGGGCTTGGATGCCACAGGAGGAAGGGGAGGTGGGTCCCGGGAGAGAGTCGTCGTCAGCCAGCGTCCCTGCCTTCCCCTGTAGACATTATTCACAAGTTCATCCGGGATAAGTACTCTAAGAGGTTCCCCGAGCTGGAGTCCCTGGTGCCCAACGCACTGGATTATATCCGCACTGTGAAGGTGGGTGCAGCCGGTGGGGCTGGGGCCAGGGGAGCTGGTGGGTGCAGTGCAGCAGGGCTGGGGCCAGGGGAGCTGGTGGGTCCAGTGCAGCAGGGCTGGGGCCGGGGGAGCTGGTGGGTGCAGTGCAGCAGGGCTGGGGCCGGGGGGAGCTGGTTTGCTCTGACCCTCAAGGTAGATGCATCGTGGCGAGGCTGGGGTCCGGGGGAGCTGGTGGGTGCAGCGTGGCGGGGCTGGGGTTCGGAGGAGCGTGGTGCAACACGGTGGAGCTGGGAGCCAGGAGGAACTGGCTTGCTCTGACCCTGGGGCTGTGGCTGTGGCTTACCGGGTTAAGTACCAGCTACTCATCCATCTCAGAAGCAGTAGCGTCCCTGGACTGCCTGTGAGGGGAAGCCAGATCTTCCTTTCCAATACGTCAGCAGACATCAAAGGAAAGGGTTGTGAGTTCTGGACACATGGGGGCTGGCACCGTGGTGGCTCCCTCCGGAGGCAGGTGGCAGCAATGCAGAGACTTGGGGCAGCCCCCAGCCCACTGAGACCTGAGATCAGGAGAAAGTGGGGGTGAGGCTGGGTCACATGCACCTTTGAGGTTCAGATCTCAGGAGAGAGCCGCGGACAAACTGGTGACACACCCCGCATGTGCCCATGAGACTGTTGTAGGAGGTGTGTTTCGCCAGGGGCACTCCGGGGCAGAGGGTCGGGTTTTGCTGGGTCAGCAGTGTTGCTTTGGCCTGCCCTGGAAGAGCCGTGTGGAGCTGCCCGGCCCTGCTCGGTCCCCACGTGTGTGTCACTTTCCTCTTGCCCCCAGGAGCTGGGCAACAGCCTGGACAAGTGCAAGAACAACGAGAACCTGCAGCAGATCCTCACCAACGCCACCATCATGGTCGTCAGCGTCACCGCCTCCACCACCCAGGGGTGCGTAGACTGTGGGAGGGGGGCAGCTGTAGGGCGCACGGCAGCCCCACAGCGTAGCCAGGAGGGCTGGGGTCCCCCCGCAGGCAGCAGCTGTCGGAGGAAGAGCTGGAGCGGCTGGAGGAGGCGTGTGACATGGCACTGGAACTGAACGCCTCCAAGCACCGCATCTACGAGTACGTGGAGTCCCGAATGTCCTTCATCGCGCCCAACCTGTCCATCATCATCGGGGCGTCCACGGCCGCCAAGATCATGGGTGAGGCCCGGGTCGTGCGGTCTCAGGGCGTGGGGGTGGGGACCCTGAACCTGTCTCTGTGTGCGTGGAGACGGGAGCCCAGAGGGAGGCCCTGGGTCCACCGCAAGCGAGGAGGAGGGAGGAGGCAGGGATGGCCATGGGGCTGTGGGCGAGCAGAGCTGGGAGGAGGAGGAGGGAGGAGGCAGGGATGGCCATGGGGCTGTGGGCGAGCAGAGCTGGGAGGAGGAGGGAGGAGGCAGGGCACCACGGGGCTGTGGGCAAGCAGAGCTGTGGGGAGGAGGAGGGAGGAGGCAGGGCAGGCGGAATTGCGGCATGCCACAGCCCTGAGCAGGACCCGCCCTCTGGGTTCTTGAAGAAGGTGGGGACCCCGATTCTGGCCGAGTCCTAGTGTTAACTGGGGGCTCCTCCCCGGGCCCCGCTCGGGCACACGGGCTGCAGCGAGAGCCACTCTCCCACCGCGGGGCTCCAGGGCCCACGTGTGAAGGTGCACAGGCTGGAGGCGCCTTCCTTTCCTTGACCCCCTTCTCCTGCCACCACAGGCGTAGCCGGCGGCCTGACCAACCTCTCCAAGATGCCCGCCTGCAACATCATGCTGCTGGGTGCCCAGCGCAAGACGCTGTCGGGCTTCTCGTCCACCTCTGTGCTGCCACACACCGGCTACATCTACCACAGTGACATCGTGCAGTCCCTGCCTCCGGTGAGCCCCCCTGCACGGCCGCCGGCCGCAGCCTCAAGGAGGGTGGCCCTAGCGTGCCCTGCCGACCAGTACAACCTCCTCTCACCCGGGCCCATCTCGGCCTCTAGCCGGATGCTCGCCCCAGCCCCGGCTGTGAGGTCACTCCCGCACGGCCAGCCCTCCAGATCCCAGGTCTACATGTTGGGCACTTGCAGGCCCCCAGTGGGCAGTGGGGGCAGAACCACATGCCTCCTGGCATCCCAAGGGCCCAGTCTCTGTCGTGGGTCACACACATGTCCTCATGGCACTGCCCAACCCCAGTGATGCAGACGGTGCACTCCTTGGGGGCCCTGCACCCCACGCATTGCAGTAGCACGGGAGCCACCTCAGGAGCACGCAGGCCGGCAGGGACCACCCCACAGTGCACTGTGGCAGGTGGCATCTCCCCCATGCTGGCGGCCCTGGTCCTTACTGGCATCTGAGAGGAGTGGAAGCTGGAGCTCGGAGCACTGCCACATCCCCCGGGCTTTCAGCTCCCTGCGGCCGTCCTGTGGTGGGAGGACAAATGGGACAGATGGCTCGGCCTTGTCCTTGGGCGTTGGCTCCGGCCCTCCTGTGGACGGTGCTTCCTGGCCCTGAGCCTCACCCTGCCTTCACTGTCCCCTGGTCCTCTACCACCAGGGAGCCCACAGGTTGCCCCAAATCGGCAGGCACTACCCGCCTCCCGCCGCCTGGCCCACCGCTGCCAGAAGTCAGGTCTCCACTGAGGCAGCTGGTGCTGCCTCCTTTCTGTGAAATGTAGAGGCTGGTGGGACCAGGGGACACCGCCCACAGGGCTGTTGGGTGCAGCCCCCTTGGTGGGCAGAGGCTGCGTGGCCGTGGCGACACCTCCATCCCTCACAGACTCTGCCCACCCCTTCCCTGGCTGCAGGATCTGCGGCGGAAAGCGGCCCGGCTGGTGGCCGCCAAGTGCACGCTGGCCGCCCGCGTGGACAGTTTCCACGAGAGCACGGAGGGCAAGGTGAGGGCCTGGGCAGCCCGTTGCTGCGTGAAGCTGGGCAAGACCAGTTGTCCCTTTCCTGCTGTGTCAGTCGCTAGGGCGACAGGGGTCCCCCTCCCCCTCCCAAGGCGTGTCCTTTGCTGTCCCACAGGTCAGAGATGCGAACGGGTCACACAGGCTGTCACCCTGGCTGCCTGGTCCTCAGCTTGTGGCCCCTCCCATGGCCAGAGCCTGTCAGGCAGTGGCAGGTCCCCAGCCCCGGGTCAGGGACCCCGAGACCCCATGACACCCTCCCCACCCTCACCCTGTGAACCTTGTGAGGTGGCATGTTCAGGTCTGGGGTGTGGTTTTGCCTGCCATGCCACCACCAGCTGGAGGTGCCGTCCTGGGTGCTGCTTTGTTCCCAGCCTGGCCTGGCAGTGTTCTGGCATCTAGCTGCCCCCACCCCCATTCATGCATTCATGTGTTCACACACGCTAGCGTGGGCACACACAGCCCCACCTCCCTGGAGGTCTGGGCCCTGAGACAGTGGGAGCTGGGGGCAGCGCGGTGGGCACGTCCTCCATGGCCCCGGGTGATGGGTGGGTGGGCTGCAGGTGCAGCCGCCCCAGCACCCCCTGTTCCCACCAGGTGGGCTACGAGCTGAAGGATGAGATAGAGCGCAAGTTCGACAAATGGCAGGAGCCGCCCCCCGTGAAGCAGGTGAAGCCGCTGCCCGCGCCCCTTGATGGGCAGCGCAAGAAGCGAGGCGGCCGCAGGTGAGGGCCCGGGCACGGCACGCAGGGGGGCTCGGAGCAGGAGAGGCGGGAGCTCTCTGCCCATGCCGCACCCCTACCCGCCCACCCAGGTACCGCAAGATGAAGGAGCGCCTGGGGCTGACGGAGATCCGGAAGCAGGCCAACCGCATGAGCTTCGGCGAGGTCAGCCCTGCTCCTCACCCCGAATCCCGCCCCTCTGCCTCCTGCTGTCCCCCAGGGCCACCTGGGATCCTCACACGGGGCTGCCTGGACCCATCATCACCTGGGGCTGAAGCCCAGCCCCCTGACTGGCCTCCCTGCCCCCAGATCGAGGAGGACGCGTACCAGGAGGATCTGGGCTTCAGCCTGGGCCACCTGGGCAAGTCCGGCAGCGGGCGCGTGCGACAGACGCAGGTGAACGAAGCCACCAAGGCCAGGATCTCCAAGACCCTGCAGGTATGGGCCGGGCCGGGCTGCCCGCTGCAGGCCAGGACCCAGGGGCACCCAGTCACCGGCTCCCCTCTCACAGTAGACCCTGCAGGTATGGGCGAGGCTGCCCGCTGCAGGCCAGGACCCAGGGGCAGCCAGTCACCAGCTTCCCTCTCACAGTAGACCCTGCAGGTATGGGCCAGGCTGCCCGCTGCAGGCCAGGGCCCAGGGGCACCCAGTCACTGGCTCCCCTCCCTCCTACAGCGAACCCTGCAGAAGCAGAGTGTGGTGTATGGCGGCAAGTCCACCATCCGGGACCGTACATCGGGGACTGCCTCCAGCGTGGCCTTCACCCCTCTGCAGGTACTGCCCTGAGCCTTGGCGGGCCCTGGAAGACAAGGGCCAGATGGGGTCTTTCAGCCAGGACCACAGACTGGCTTGCAGCCGGGAGGGGTGGGGGGGTCTGAGTTACTCCCTGTGTTACCTGGAGCAGGTGACTGCCCTCTCCAGGCCATGGTGGCTGTGGTCACATCATGGCCACCCTTGAGAAGGCTGGTCTGCTGGGCTTGGGTTTCACAGCTGGCCGTGTGTCCTCAGCAGGGCGAGATCCCCGGGCTCCCTTGCCCAGCCCCTGAGCGGCCAGGCCCAGCAGGACCAGATCTCTCCTGGCAGGAGGGGCTCTGGGGAGCCCGGGGAAGCCGCCCACCCACCATTGTCTCCTCTCGCTGCACCTCTGCCAGGGCCTAGAGATTGTGAATCCTCAGGCGGCTGAGAAGAAGGTGGCCGAGGCCAACCAGAAGTACTTCTCCAGCATGGCTGAGTTCCTCAAGGTCAAGGGCGAGAAGAGTGGCATCCTGTCCACCTGAGGGGTCTGTGCAACCAGGTGGCTGCCCGCGGAAGGGACAGAGCCCTGGCCCTCCTGGAGGGACTGGGAAAGGGCCTGGACCAAGAGGTTGGGGTGGCCGGGGCGAGGACTGTCCAGGCAGTGCCGGCCTCCCCAGGCCTGGATCGCCACCCGCACAGGCCCGGGAGCATGTACTGTACCCAGCGTTTTTTACTCTAGCCTCAGGTGGTGTTGGGGGGACAGGTACAATTAAAGCATATTACAAGGATGTGGCCCCAAGAGCATGCTGTATCAGACCCTGGAGCCCTGAAGGCAGCCGTGCAGGGGGCTCTGGGTGGGAACTGGGGCCCCAACAGGGCACGTCTGGGCTCAACCCAGCTCTGCTGCCACCTCCTCCCCAGAACCTAGGAGCATGTGGACTGGGATACCTCGAGCAGGTGCCCATAGAGGAGCCCAGATGCCTGGGGAGGAGGAAGCAAGAGCAGGTGGCACTGGTGTGCCCAGGGCCCAGTGACCCCATGTGGGGAGAGGCGGTGCCGAGCCCAGGGCCAGGGCCTCCCCTCCCTCACAGCCCCAGTCCTTGGGCACCTTCCCTTGGGCTGAGGGGAACAGGGCTCAGACAGCAAGGGGACAGGGGGCAGTGAGGGTGGGCTGGAGTGTACCCCCACCCCACCCCACCCACCCACCCTACAGGATCCCCTGACCGGCCAGCTCTGGGCTTCTAGTCACCCTGGAGATTGGGCAAAGGCAGGAGGTAGCCCCCACTGCCCTCGGCTCCTGCTCTATGGCCCCCGAGGCCTCCGAACTCTGGGTGCACCTCAGGGTGTCCCTCGGCCCTATGGGCCTCACCAGCCAGGACCTCCTCGGCTCATCGACGTGGGTCAGCTGGGGAGGGGCCATGGTTCCATTCCTCCTCTGGCCAAGTGTGGAGGGCTTTTGCCATGGGACTGGGAGCTGCATGGGTATGGCCCCCCACCATGGCGGCCAGGCCTCAGGCGAGGGCCACCCCGGCTTGGAGCTTGTCAAGGAAGGCAGTGTCCGGAGCTAAACCCTGCCTTCCATGCGCAGGGATCCTACATGGGCGCCGGTTCGTGTGCAGGCTGCTCTGCTTCCCACCTAGCTCCCTGCCTGTGGCCTGGGAAAGCAGTCGACGGCGCAAGGCCTTGGGACCCTGCACCCGTGTGGGAGACCGAGAAGAGGCTCCTGGCTTCGGATCAGATCAGTGGACGGAAGAACTTTCCTGTCTCTCCTCTCTGTAAATCTGCCATTGCAATAAAAATTTGAAGAAAAAAAAGAAAAGGCGGTGTCTGGACCCCCAGAACCCTCGCCACCCTGCTGCACCGGGTCGGGGGAGCCGCTCAGGAGCAAGGGCGCCCCACGAGGCTGGAGCAGCTGCGGGCATCTCAGCCCGACCCTCCTCTGGACCAAGCCGCCCGGCTCAGCGGCAGCTGCCTGCGCTTCCCTTCCTGGCTTCCTTCGGCAGGTGCGGAGCTGCACAGGTGTGCCACAAGGCCTACCTGGCCGGGACGCCATGAGGGACGGGGCACCTGCCAGGACACCCTCTGTCACTCGCTCCCTGAGCAGGCACCGCCTCCTCGCCGCGCTATTGGCCAGGCTGAGGTGAGTGACCACAAACAAGACCAACGACGCAAGGAGGAAGAGCTCCCTCACCTGGCTCCGCCCCCCGGCCCAGCGGCTGTTCCGATTGGCGCTTGGCACCGCTCGGCCCCACCCTTTGCTTTGAAGGCCCCTGTCCGTCTCTCCTTAGTTACGCGGCCTTTAACGCCCCCTTCTCCATGCCTTCCTCCGCTTTCCCCGCCCACTTCCGAAGCCAGCCAATGGCTTCAGAGCAGAGAGGCATCCCGCAGCCAATGAAAACTTGACGGGCGACTTCCCGCCCCTCATCAGCCTAGCTCCGCCCCCTGGCCAATCGGCTTAGAACAGGGGGGTGGGTACAGCCAATCAGCACGACCCAGGCCTCCTGATGGACGCGCGGGTCCTCGCGCTGGCGTGTTGTGCCCTGAGGCGGGAGGAGGAGGCGGGGCGGCGGAGAGAACCTGAGCCAATCCTGGCCGGCCGCACGGGAGGCCAATCGAACGCCGCGCCCTGGACCGGTTGCCCAATCGGCGAGAGGGGACTGGCCGCATCCCTGCCAGCAACCAATCAGGAGCGGCCTTGGGCCAAGAGCGATTTGCCGCAGGAGCAATGATGGCCCTATATTCGGGGCACGGGGGCGGGCCGGCGCCAGAGACGAGAAGAGAGGAGGGGAGGCCTCCTCCGCCGCCGCCATCTTGGACCGGGCCCGGTCAGCTTCCGCGGAGCCATCGGCCAGACGCCGCGGCCTGCCTTGAGCCCCGACCCCCGTCGTCAGACCAGCCCCGGGCCCTCTGCCCCCACGCCCCGCTCCCGCTCCGCGCCGCTAGCGCCATAGCGCCCGGGCCCGGGGCGCGAGGAAGAGGCGGCGGGCGCTCGCCTCCCCCGCCTGTCGCGATACGCTCCTCGGCGGCGGTGCCAGCTCCCGTGGTGAGCGCGTCAGGCTCGGCTGGGCCGGACCCCTTCCCTCCCCGCCCCGGGCTCCGGGCGGGCGGGGGCGGCCCCTCGCGCGTCCGGAACGCCTGGCCGGGCGCCCTCCCGGAGGGGTGCGCGGCGCCCGCCCCTCCGGCTGCAAGGATGGAGGCGCCCTGGCTCAGGTGCCCGCGCTCTCGGTGCCGGCGGAGCGGGGAGCGGGGCGGGGGGCCGGCCCTGCGGGACCCCAAGGTGTGTGCACCCGCAGCGCCCCGGGAGCAGGGTCCTGGGGTACCCCCGGCGTGTGCCCGGAGCTCCCCTGGGGCCAGTGTGCAGGCCGGGGTCGCAGGGACCCGGGGCCTTTCTTGGGGCAAACTTCCCGCGCGCTCCTCTCGCGGACACCCGTTTGCCTCGCAGCTCGCTCCGTCCGGCTTTTGTTATTTGAAGGGAAGGTCTGGGGGCGGAGTGGCCGTGGACAGCCGGCAGATGCGGCTCCGGGCCACGGGGTCCTGGACGCCCCGGAGAGTCTTGGCATAGAGGGGGTCCCTGCTGCATCTCGGGGGCGCCCCCACCCGCAAGCTCTGCGGCCGGACACCCCAGGGTGCTCACTGTCCCCGGGGAGCGGCCTGTCCAGGGTGGGAGCCTGTGGGGAGAGGGCTGCGTGCCTCTGCCCTGCACAGCTCAGCCCCACCGCCCCCTGCGTTGAGTGCTGTACGGGGGGGGGGTGTGGGCGTGTGGCTGGGAGCGCTGGCTGACTGGTTTGGGGGTGCTCGGGAGGGTCCTGTGGGCAGCTGCTGCGGAATGTGAGGTGCAGGCAGCCCCTTGAGTGGGTGCTGCTCCAGAGACCCACCCCTGCGTGGCTGGTCAGGCACTGCTGTCCCCGGGTCCAGTCACTGCCCCTTCCAGTGCTGGCTCTGGGCTGGGGACTGCCAGTCCTGCTGGCCCGGCATGGGGCTGCACAACATCCTCCACAGGCCTCCCCTACTGGTCTGTGCCCCTCCTAGCCCTGCGGGGGCACACTGGCTCTGGTAGGGCATGCACCCTTGCCCCTCTAGCCTGGGTCCCTGTGGGGTAGCTGAGGACTGGCTGGGGCTAGCTGGTGTGAGGGCCACGCGTCTCTGCACAGGCCTGGTCTGGCCCTCTCTAAGCCCCTCCTAGCCCCTCTTGGCCTGCGGCTGTTGGTCCTCGGGGTGCAGCCCTGCCTCCTGGGCAGCCATGCCCTCCCTGGGCTGGGGCGCCGCCTGGCACTTCCTGCGCTCGGTCTGCATTCCTGTTGCACCTGCTGGGGGACCTAGGGAGTCCTTAGTGCGTGCTGCCGCTGCCGGGGCCCAGGTGCTTCCCACTGTCCTGTCCAGGCGAGCTTTCTCTTTGCTCCCACACGTCTCAGGTCCTCCCATCTGACCCCAGAGCAAGCCATTCCAGAAGTTTTCAGGGGTGTCACCTTTCAGGTCGGGGACTGCCCTGTGTCCTCGGGTCTCGAAAGGGCCTGTGGGAGAAGATGGTGAGGTCCCCGAGGTGTGTACTCTGCCCTGGATTTAGGCCTGAAGGCCACCTGGGCTTGGTGTGTGCAGGCTCTGTGCAAGAGGCCGCGTCCCTGTGTCCTCTGTCGCCTGCCTGGTCTCTGCAGGAGGTGGCTCTGCCCGTGCCCTGCACTGCCCGTGCCCTGGGGAGAGGGGACTGCCCACCTGCTGTTCCTTCCTGGACCAGGCACTGGGCAGCAAGGGAGTTGAGGGGGGACCGGCTGTGTGTCCAGGCAGTGACCACGTCGTCCCCCTCTGTCCTGTGCCCGCCCCAAGCAGCGCCCCGCGGGGACAGTGCCGACCCCTGCCCGTCTGCCGCAGTGGCCGTCTCCAGGGGAGCATGAAGAGAGCGCGTCCGTAGGGCAGGGACCATGGCGGACAAGCGCAAGCTCCAAGGTACGGGGCTGACCTGGGCTGGCTGCGGCAGCTGCGCCCTGGCCCGGGTCCCGGCCCCTGACGCCTGCTTCCCCCGGCAGGTGAGATTGACCGCTGCCTCAAGAAGGTGTCCGAGGGCGTGGAGCAATTTGAGGATATCTGGCAGAAGGTACGGCTGTGGCCCTGGAAGCCCGGGTCCCGGGGCAGTGCGGATCCTGCCCTGACCCCACGTTCTCCGTTCCTCAGCTCCACAATGCGGCCAACGCGAACCAGAAAGAAAAGTATGAGGCTGACCTAAAGAAGGAGATTAAGAAGCTGCAAGTGAGGGGGCCGGGGGCCGGACTCTCGTGTCCTGCGGGTGGGGGGACCGGGAGAGCGGACTGCTGGGTCCCAGGGAGCAGAGGGAGCCGGGGCCTCCTGCCGGCCCTGGGGCCAACGCGTGCTGCTCCCCGCGCAGCGGCTGAGGGACCAGATCAAGACATGGGTCGCGTCCAACGAGATCAAGGACAAGAGGCAGCTCATCGACAACCGCAAGCTCATCGAGACGGTAGGTGCCCGGGGCGGGCAGGGGGCACGGGCCACGGCTGACCCTCGGCGGCCGCTCTCCACCAGCTGCGCTCTCCACAGCAAATGGAACGGTTCAAAGTTGTGGAGCGAGAGACCAAAACCAAAGCTTACAGCAAGGAGGGCCTGGGCCTGGCCCAGAAGGTGGACCCTGCCCAGAAGGAGAAGGAGGAGGTCGGCCAGTGGCTCACGGTGAGCGGGGTGGAGGAGAGGAGGTGAGCGCGGGGCCCGGCTCTCCCCCGCACGAGCGCTGCCTCACGGCCTTCCTCTCTCCCCAGAATACCATTGACACCCTAAACATGCAGGTGGACCAGTTTGAGAGCGAAGTGGAGTCACTGTCAGTGCAGACGCGCAAGAAGAAAGGCGACAAGGATGTGAGTGGGGAGCCCTGTGGCCCACAGGCTGGCGACTGGGTGTGGGAGCAAGGCTGAGGCCCAGAGAAGATTCCAGAAAGGGACTCGGTGTGCTCCTGATGGCGCAGGAGCTGCGGGGGCCGCGGGCGGGGAGGGGCAGGTCAGGGATCCGTGAAGAGGGGAGTTGGGGCAGGCGAAGGAGGCAGGCGCCCACAGAGACAAAGATGGGGGAGTGGGGTGTGTCTGCACCCCACCAGGGGCCAGGGCTGCTGGGCAGGCTGAGAGGAGCCCCGGGGTGGCGCCTGCGCCCCTGAGCCTGGCCCTGGGCTCGCCAGCAGAAGCAGGACCGCATCGAGGGCCTGAAGCGGCACATCGAGAAGCACCGCTACCACGTGCGCATGCTCGAGACCATCCTGCGCATGCTGGACAACGATTCCATCCTCGTGGACGCCATCCGCAAGATCAAGGACGACGTGGAGTACTACGTCGACTCCTCCCAGGACCCCGACTTCGAGGAGAACGAGTTCCTCTACGACGACCTGGACCTCGAGGACATTCGTGAGGCCCCGGGGTGGGCCCGTGGACGGCAGCGGGGGCCGGGGGGCGACGCGGCCAGCTAAGCACCCTGCCCTGCCCCCACAGCACAGGCGCTGGTCGCCACCTCCCCCCCGAGCCACAGCCACATGGAGGACGAGATCTTCAACCAGTCCAGCAGCACACCCACCTCCACCACCTCCAGCTCCCCCATTCCCCCCAGCCCGGCCAACTGCACCACGGTGAGGCCCCCGAGGGCCTGGGCTCGGCTGGCTGAGGGGCCTGCCTGCTGCTGGGGGTCTGTGGGAGAGGTGGGGCAGGTGGGGGTGCTCAGAGCAGGGCTCTCGGGGAGGCCAAGGAAGGCGTTCGGGTGCCGGGGCAGAGGCCCTGGACGTCACAGCCTTCTGCCTCGCCGTGTCCGCTCAGGAGAACTCGGAAGATGACAAGAAGAGGGGCCGCTCGACGGACAGTGAGGTCAGCCAGGTGGGTCTGGGCAGGCTGGGTTCCAGCAGGCTTCCCAAGCTGCTGAGCGGGCAGGGGGAGACGAGGCCAGCCGTGACCACACAGCCTGGGCAGTGACGTGAGCCACATGGGCCGGGCTCTACGCCCTGCGGAGGGGGTCCCTGTGCCCACAGCACTTGGCAGGGCTGTCTCAGGCTGGTGCAGACAGGGCAGGCCAGGCCCAGAGGCTGCTGAAGGTGGGCAGCAGGGTGGCCCGTGGAGGCAGTGGGCAGCGGCAGCCAGGCTCAGCTCTCATTGGTGCTTCTCATGCCATGGGGGCACCTCCCTGTGGGCTCTTCATGGCCTTGGTGGCATCAGGCCGTGTGCCATGCCACTTGTGACAGGCTACAGAGGGTCCCTCGCTGTCCCCGTGGTGGTCTGACAGCTGGGTTGTTGGCACACCCCCATGTGGCCCGGAGCTAGGCAGGCTAGATGCCATGTGGGTGTTTGAAGCCTGGGGCTGGCCCCGGGCACTCCTTTGCCCGCTGGCTGCTGGGCCTTCACCCTGGACTCTTCCCTGCAGTCTCCAGCCAAGAATGGCTCGAAGCCTGTGCACAGCACCCAGCAGCCGCAGTCCCCCGCTGTGCCGCCCGCCTACTCCGGCCCCCCGCCTGCTGCCCCTGGCAACAACGGGGTCCCTACGCCAGCAGCACCAGCCAGCACCCTGGGGCCCAAGGCCAGTCCCGCCCCCAGCCACAACGCCGGTACTCCTGCCCCCTATG
Organism: Ochotona curzoniae; assembly: GCF_017591425.1. Taxonomy (NCBI): domain Eukaryota; kingdom Metazoa; phylum Chordata; class Mammalia; order Lagomorpha; family Ochotonidae; genus Ochotona; species Ochotona curzoniae. Next base: position 24,535 of record NW_024466851.1, read on the forward strand.
CCCAGGCCGTGGCTCCCTCAGCGCCCAGCGGGCCCAGCTCCTCCCAGCCCCGGCCCCCCAGTGTGCAGCCAAGTGGGGGCGCTGGCGCAGGCAGTGCTGGCGGCAGTAGCGGGACTGGTGGAGGTGCTGGCAAGCAGAATGGTGCCACCAGTAAGTGCAGCCGTGGCCGGGGAACTGGGAAGGGTGGGCAGCAGCCCGCAGCCCCTGACTGTCCCCGTTCCCCCAGGTTACAGCTCAGTTGTGGCGGACAGCCCCGCAGAGGCAGCTCTGGGCAGCAGTGGGGGCAGCAGCGCCAGCAGCCAGGCCCTGGGTGCCCCTTCAGGCCCCCACAACCCCCCACCCAGCGCCTCGTGAGTGTCCTGGCCAGCGCGGGGAGCGGGGCAGGGCGGAAGGCTTCAGGCACGGTGGCCCCAAGTGGAGCGGCCAGCTCTGCCCACTGGCTGGGTGTCGGGTACCTGTGCGCTCCCAGCCGGGACATGTGGGCAGCTTGTTCTGGCTGAGGTGGGCCAGGCCCACAGGCATTCCTCTCTGGCCCTGGAGGGGCAGCCCCTCGGAGCCCCCCATGCATGTCCTGGTTCCCCAGCCTGAGCTGCGCTCCTGTCCACCCTCCCCCAGGAAGGAGCCCAGCGCAGCAGCCCCAGCAGTGGCAGGGGGCGTCGCCCCAGGCTCAGGGAACACCTCAGGGGGGCCCAGCCTGCTGGTGCCACTGTCCGTGAACCCTCCCAGCTCCCCGACGCCCAGCTTCAGCGAGGCCAAGGCTGCCGGTGCTCTCCTCAACGGGCCCCCCCAGTTCACTGCCGCCCCGGAGATCAAGGCGAGTTGGCGGCCCCGCTCAGCTCACCCTCTGGACGTGTCTGCCCACCTCTCCCCCTCAGCGGGCCCTGTGGCGCTGGGTGCCTGCTCAACCTCGGCCCCGTGCCATCACGTGAGCCACGCTGCTGTCAGCTTGCTGCGAGCTGGCGCCTGCCTCACTGTCCCCTCTGGGAGGGGTGCTGATCTCCCTGCGTCTGACCCTTGGCCTGGAGAGGGGGAGGCATCCCAGTGAACTACCAGGAGAGAGAGAGGGAGAGAGTGTGTGTGTGCGCGCGTGTGGCACGCACACCCTCCCGCAGGCCTGTAGGGCGGGTGCATCCAGGCTTCAGCGCAGCCCCTCGCCCTCCCCAGGCCCCCGAGCCACTGAGCTCTCTCAAGTCCATGGCGGAGCGAGCAGCCCTCAGCTCTGGCATCGAGGACCCTGTGCCAACGCTGCACCTCACGGAGCGAGGTGAGGGCGGGGGGCGGCGCGGGGCAGGGCCGGAGCACAGCCGGTCGGTGCGCGGCCACTGAGGCCACCTGCCCCCGCACAGACATCCTCCTGGGCAGCACCTCGGCGCCCCCGGCCTCGGCCCAGCCACCGCTGCAGCTCTCGGAGGTCAACATCCCGCTGTCGCTGGGCGTGTGTCCCTTGGGGCCCGTGCCCCTCAGTAAGGAGCAGCTGTACCAGCAGGCCATGGAGGAGGCCGCCTGGCACCACATGCCACACCCCTCCGACTCGGAGCGCATCCGGTGAGCGTCTGCGGGGAGATGCCCGGAGTGGGGGACCGGCCTGCATGCCCCGCACTGACCCTGTGTGCTCCCACAGGCAGTACCTCCCCAGGAACCCCTGCCCCACGCCCCCCTACCACCACCAGATGCCGCCCCCGCACTCGGACACGGTGGAGTTCTACCAGCGCCTGTCCACGGAGACGCTCTTCTTCATCTTCTACTACCTGGAGGTGAGCGGTCCGCTCCAGGCGGAGGGAGCTGCAGCCGCTTCCTGTCCCGCCCCTGGGCTGCAGGCCATGCCTCCCCCACGGCAGCCTTGCGTGGTCAGGCTGGCACCCTCCTGGCTCCGCACTGGGCGGGCTTGGGGCTGCCCGCTCTGCTGGCCAGAGGCCACACGGCCCGCCACGCTGCTCTCCCCTCACGCTGGCTTCTCCCCAGGGCACCAAGGCACAGTACCTGGCAGCCAAGGCGCTGAAGAAGCAGTCGTGGCGGTTCCACACCAAGTACATGATGTGGTTCCAGAGGCACGAGGAGCCCAAGACCATCACCGACGAGTTCGAGCAGGTGAGGCCCTGGCTGCAGCCCTGCCTGCGCGTGGCCCGTCCTCCCCCAGTGCCCGTGGGCAGCCGTGTGCCCCGGGGTGAGCTCCCCTCCAGCTGTGACCCCCCCAGTGCCCCTCCTTGCTGCCGGGGGCGGTGTGAGGGTCAGCCGGCCTGTCGTGCCAGCGGTGCTCCTGGGGGCCCTGAGCTCGCGCTGCCCGCCGGCTGGCGCTCCCTGACCGCCTGCGCCCCCCCAGGGCACCTACATCTACTTCGACTACGAGAAGTGGGGCCAGCGCAAGAAGGAAGGCTTCACCTTCGAGTACCGCTACCTGGAGGACCGGGACCTCCAGTGACGCGGGCCCTCCCCGCATGCTCCCGCCCGGCCCAGCGAGGGCGCCACCCTGGACTGGGGCACCCCTCCCCGGCAGCAGGAGGGGGCTGGGGCCCGCCGCCTCCGCCCCGCCCTGCTCCCTCCCCTCCCCAGCGAGGGACATTTTTTGGTAAACCTATTTTCATTTTGGAAAATATTTATGAATAAATAGTTTTCTATGACGGCTGGCCGCAGCCTCCCTGAGCCCCTCAGAAGGGGGTGGGCTGGGGGGCCTGGCCGCGGGCACGCCGTGCCAGCTGCGGGTGGTACTGGGAGTTATACTGTCGCCGCCGCTCGTCCAGCTCCTCTTGGTCCTCGGCCGGCCCCTGCGGGACCTGGCCCCGCACCCGCGCCAGCAGGGCCTCCGCCCGCGCCCGCTCCGCTGCCTCCCGCCGCAGACGCTCCGCTCGCAGCTGGGCCAGGGACGGGGGCCTGGGGAGAAGAGGCCTGTCAGAAAACCGGGGCCCCTCCGTCCTGCTGCCCCCACTGCAAGCAGCCACCTGGTGTCGGGGTGCAGGGGCCCACGTGCTGCGGCTGGCACCCAGCCGGCCCTCTGCGCAGCCAACCCCCAAGGGCACAGCCCTGCTCTGCCAGCCAGGCGGGCCAAGCCCCTCAACACCCCCCCCAGCCGCCCTCCTTACCCAGGGGGCCGCTGGCTGCCGGGCCGCTCCTTCCTGCCCTTGCTGCTGAGGGCATCCTGGTCACCGCTGTGTCGCCGCTTCCTGCCCAGCTGCTTCTGCATCTCCCGCAGGGG
>NW_024466852.1:0-28326 GCF_017591425.1 Ochotona curzoniae
TATAAATACTCCTGTTAATGAAGGGCTGTACGGGTGCTTTAGGGGGCCCGAATGTGGCATAGTAGGTAAAGCCACCAGCTGTGATACCAACATCTCGGAAGGGCACAGTGTGTCCCAAATGTCCCACTTCAGCTTTCTACCTATGGTCTAGGAGAGCAGAACATGGACTAAGTGCTTGGGGCCCTGCCACCCACACAGGAGACCTGGATGAAGCTCCTAGACCCAGGCTTCCGCCTGCCATGGAAAGGACCGGTGCTTTTAACACGAGTCATAACTGGGGGTAAAAAAAAAAGTGGCTATAGAGAAAACTCTGACCCGAGAGTCATGACAATTACCATCCCTGGGCAGTGCGCCCTTGACAGCTGCTGGGGAAAACCTGAGCCCTCGTCTCACACACACACACACACACACACACAGAGGCCATGCTGGGCTGCGTCTTCTCCCCTCGAGGTCTCATTCCTACCGAAGTCTCTGGTCAGAGAGGGTGGCGTAGGGCTCGATGTAGCTGTCCTTTTCGGCACAGACTGTGTTGCTGTTACCCCGGGATCTCTGGCGAGGCTGAGGAATGGCGACTGTCTGTCCGGTCAATGTTGTGGCCAGGATGGCTGCAGCCAGAGCAGACCTGCGGACGGAAACAGCCCGTGGAGACACCAGCCAAGCAGGAAATGACGCAGGGGAAGGCTTCAGCCCCGTAATTGCTCGAGGGGTGCCTTCTGTCCTCTAGGGTTTACTACCACCTCCCAACTCAGTACCCACAGTCTGGGCGCCACCAGACAACTCCTGTACTCACATCAATTCTATCAAGATATATTCCTGTCATCCCTCTTTTCGTAGAACTTGGCAAGATTTCTTACCTGATAGGGGAGGAACCAGGTCTCTATTTTAGGTCATCAGACCCCAATGTACTATATCAAAATGAAAGGTCAGCACGGGGGGGTGGGGGGGAGAGATTTAAAAAGGCATTTTTAAAACACCTGAAATTTTTCTAAAACCAAAAAAAAAAAAAGATTAAGCTGCCCCCTGTGGGGCCAGTATCCCATATTGAACACTGGTTCAAATCCCAGGTGCTCCATTTCCAGTCTAGTCCCCTGTTAATATGTCTGGGGAAGCAGTAGAGGCTGCCTCAAGTGCTTAAGTCCCTGCATCCCTGTGGGAGACCTGGAAGAAGCTCTGGCTCCTGGCTCAGCCGAACCCCGTCCTAGCCACTGTAGCCATCTGGGGAGTGAACCAGCAGCTAAGAGATCCTGCTCGTTCATCTCATTCTCTCTTTTCTTTTTTTTTTTTTTCTTTAAAGATTTATTTATTTTTATTGCAAAGTCAGATATACAGAGAGGAGGAGAGACAGAGAGGAAGATCTTCCATCCGCTGACTCACTCCCCAAGTGACCGCAATGGCCGATGCTATGCCGATCCGAAGCCGGGAACCAGGAACTTCTTCCGGGTTTCCCATGCTGGTGCAGGGTCCCAAGGCTTTGGGCCGTCCTCGACTGCTTTCCCAGACCACAAGCAGGGAGCTGGATGGGAAGTGGAGCTGCCGGGATTAGAACCAGCGCCCATATGGGATCCCAGCGTGTTCAAGGTGAGGACTTCAGCCGCTAGGCTACGCCGCCAGGCCCTAACTCTTTCTTTTAAACAAATAAAATAACTGTCAAAAAAAAAAAAAAAGGTAAGACAAAGCAAGAGATCAACTCTCTTGTCTAAAAAGAAAAAACACAAGGGCCTGGAGCAGTAGTCTTTCCCTCCCTCCTCAGCATCTAAGTCACTCCATTCCCTCATGTTCAAGAAACTTCTTAGTGGGACCTACATCCTCACCTTAGTGGCTAAAGTCTGCGCCTTACACATACCAGGATCCCATATGGGCACTGGTTCTAATCCCTGCAGCCCTGCTTCCCATCCAGCTCCCTGCTTGTGCCTTGGAAAAGCAGTCGAGGACGGCCCAAAGTCTTGGGACCCTGCACCTGCTTGGGAGACCTGGAGGAGGCTCCTGGCTTCAGATCAGCACAACTCCGGCCGTTGCGGCCACTTGGGGAGCGAATCAATGGATGGAAGATCTTCCTCTCTGTATATCTGCCTTTCTGTCTAATTAAAACACACGCGCGCGCACACACACACACACACACACACACACACACACACACACACACACACACAAATATAATCAAGCACTCTAACTGCCTGGGAGAATTTCCAAGTCAGAGCATAAAGCGGGGACTGAAGCGGAGCCAGGAGGGCTCTCTGTGATGCAGAGACAGAACAGAGCCGGGGGACACCAAGGCAGACAGGATACGCAGGAAGCAGTCCCGGAAAGAGGGGATCGGTGCTAGAACCTGGGAGAGCCACAGCAGGCTCCCGTGGCTTTTCAGCAGAACAATCCTTAATGCATGCATCTGAGGAAAAGATCCGAGTTCGGAGGAAAAAACATCCAAAAGGAGTCGAGGGAACAGGTGCTTACATGGGGCTGGACAGGGTCTGTTGCCGTCGGACAGAGCTGTTAGGAGCTGTCATTCACAGCACGGTGCTCAGCAGGGCGCAGCCTCAGCTCTGCGGAACAGTTAGCCTGAGCTGAGCACTGCTTTGGGGTTCCAGAGGAACCGATCCTAAGGGCAACACTTGGATGATCAAGAGCTTTCCAGGTTATTTTAACTACATCCCAGAACAAAGTTCAAGAAGATTACAAAACAAAACGAAACAAAACTTCCAGCCCTTAGCAAGGTGAAACGCATAACATGTTACATCCAATGAAAGATAACCAAGGCGAGGGGCCTGGAAAACATGACCCACAGGAATCTAGAACTCTTGAGCCTGAGGGTTCTTGAAGTCATTACGGATGGCTCAGATGGACACATGTCCAGATCTACACCTGAGAATATTTTCATGAACTTAGGGAGAAGGGAAGTATCAAGTGTTTCCACTGAGCCTATATTAGCTTCAGAGTAAAGAGGTGGGACCATGAGCAGGGCAGTTCCTGGGGCTTCTGGGTTGGTTGGGGTTAACAGTTAACAACATCCCCCCCACACACACACGCACCCAGACCCCCACACCCACACCCACAGAATCCCCAAAGTGCCAGTGAAGATATGAAATTACTGTAATTCATACTGCTGGTGCAAACATAAATACATCAGCAACTCTGGGATACAGTTCATCAATTCCTTAATAAATGATGTAATGTATTACTCCAAATATTTCATTCTCAGACATTTACCAAAGACAAACAGAAGCATACATTCAAAGATTTGTGTGTGCATGTTCATGAAAATTAACCAAAAGTTAAATGCAATCCAAACATTTATCAAAAAGAGAATGGATATGTAAATTACAGCATATCATATAAAGGAATATTATTAAGCAATAAAACGGATGAGGTATGGACTTTCACAATATGGATTATGTTGAGTGAAAAAAATCTGCAATAATCTTTATTGAAAGATTTATTTATTTGAAAGAGCGACAGGGAGAAGGGATGTGGAGGGAGAGGAGGGAGATGGAGAGAGGAAAAGAGTGGATCTTTCGACTGCTTTCATCTTTCATCTTAAATGGCTGCAACAGCCAGGCCAAAACCAGTATCCAGAAATTCCGTCCAGGCCTCTCCATGGCTGCCAAGGGCCCAGGGACTGTAGCCACATCATTCACTGTCTTTCCAGGCACGCAATCATAAAGCTGGATCAAAACACAACAGCTGGGTCTTGAACCAGCACTCCAACATGGGATGCTGGTGTTACAAGGGGTGATTTAACCAGCTGCACCACAATGCAGGCTGCAGAATTAATTATTTCAATTCCATGCATATAATATTCTAGGGTCCAGCGAGGTAGCCTAGCGCCTAAAGCGGATCCCCTGCACACATCTAGGATCCCATATGGGTACCAGTTCTAATCCCAGCAGCCATGCTTCCCATCCAGCTCCCAGCCTGTGGCCTGGGAAAGCAGTCAAGAAAGGCCCAAAGCCTTGGGACCCTGCACCCATGTGGGAGACCTGGAAGAGGTTCTGGGCTCCTGGCTTGGCATTGGCGCAGTTCTGGCCATTGTGGCTAATTGGGGAGTGAATCAGCATAGAGAACAGCTTCCTCTCTGTATATCTCACTTTCCAATAAAAATCAAATAAATCTTTTTTTAAGATTTATTTATTTAAAAAAAAAAAAGATTTATTTATTTTATTGCAAAGTCAGATATACAGAGAGGAGGAGAGACAAAGAGGAAGATCTTCCGTCTGATGATTCACTCCCCAAGTGACCGCAATGGCCGATGCTGTGCCGATCCAAAGCCAGGAGCCAGGAACTTCTTCCGGGTCTCCCACGCGGGTGCAGAGTCCCAAGACTTTGGGCCATCTTCAACTGCTTTCCCAGGCCACAAGCAGGGAGCTGGATGGGAAGCAGGGCTGCCAGGATTAGAACCGGCATCCATATGGGATCCCAGTGTGTTCAATGCAAGGACTTTAGCCACTAGGCTGCTGTGCCAGGCTCCAAATAAATCTTTAAAAAATAATAATAAAATAAAATTCTAAAAAATACAAACTGGTGTATAAGGACAGAAAACAAGGGAATATGAGATGACAGAGAAGTGTAATAGAGAAACTGCAAAAAAAAAAAAAAGGCACAAGAAATCTCTTGGGAGTGATGGACACACCTACAATCTTGAACGTGAGCATGCTTTCACAGGTATAAACCTCTGTCAAAATGTACCAAATTAAGCTTTTTAAACACACACTGTATTATGCATATTCTACCTCACCAAAACTACTTTTAGATAACTAACACCTAAAGCACAAACTGCTTAATAACATATGGTAGAGTTCCAATATGCAAAGTTAAAATCTAAGACAACAGTAGAAGCCAGTGTAGGAAGGCAGTGGGTGAAGCCACTGCGTATAAAATCAGCATCTCAGACTGGAGCACCAGTCTGAGTCCCAGTTGCTCTGCTCCCAAACCTGCCCCCTGGTAAAGCGCCTAGGAGAGTGGTGGAACATGAAGCATGCGGGAGACCGGGAAGGCGTTCCTCGCCCCCGGCTTGAGCCTGGCTCAGAACTGGCTGTTGCAGCCAACGGGCAAATGAACCAGTGAACAGAAAATCCATCACTCTCTATCTCCTTCTCTCCATTATTCTGCCTTTCAAACAAATAAGTAAATAAATCTAGAAACACAAAAAGTTGCTCACACAAACACTGAATTGCTGGAGAGAATGACATCCGTGTCACAGCAAGGCCACTGGTCCAGCCAGCCTTGACACTGTGCAGTGGCTACCAACGCTTGAGAGGACTTCTCCCATGGGTCCCAAAAAAACACAATGTTTTGTTTAAAAAAAAAAAAAAAACACTTTCCAGAGTCCTTCACACAAAATAAACATTCCTAAACAGCTATTCGTTACCAAGGTTGCAGTGAAGCAAAAGACCAACACTAAAATGTCTCAGACTGTTTGTTATCCGAAGGCGGACAAGATTCCAGCACCAAACCACACTGACAAGGAGATAATACCCTTGGCTGAAGTTAGTTCTCATTCACTGTGAAGTGTCCATGTTTATTTATTTCACAAGCAGAGAGAGAATTCCCAAATGCTAGTTCACTCCCTAAAAGTCAGCAACTTTTGTGGGGACCAGGTAGTGTAATCTAGATGTCCCCCAACGGGGGCAGCAGGAAGCTGTTACTGAGCCATCACCACTGCCTTCCGAGGTCCACACTGGCAGGAAGCTGGAGTCAAGAGCCAGAGCTGGGAATTAAACCCAGCGACTTCAACACGGGATGTGCAGAGTCTTAACCCATAGGCCAAATGTCTGCCGCTCTCTTAATATTTACTACATTTTAAAAAGCCTGAAATTGTGTGTCTGAAATCTTGGTGGACACAGCAGGCTTCTCAGGTACATCCAGGAATGTGAGGTGTGATGGGAGCACCAGAGGAAGGGGAATCATGGGTGTAGCAGTGAAAGGACAGGCTTGAGCCTAGCACGATGGCTCAATGAATGGCTAAGTTGTCACATTGCATCCACCAGGATCCCATGTGGGCACTGGTTCATACCCCAGCTCCTTGTTTGTGGCCTGGGAAAGTAACTGAAAATGACCCAAGTCCTTGGGACCCTGCACCCGCACAGGAGAGCTGGAAGAAGCTCTGGGCTCCTGACTCTGCATTGGCTCAGCTCCGGCTACTGTGGTCATTTGGGGAGTGAACCCTCTGTCCTCATCTCTAACTCTGATCTACCTTTTAGATAAAAAGAAATCAAATAAAAAGAAAAAGACATGGTCCATACGTAAAGAAAATGATGCACAGAAACCCAAAATTCACTTTGAACTATTATTAACCCGAACATTTGGGCTTGACTGACTCACATTCTGAAAAATACGAATTGCATTCACTTATACAACATGTCCACATCATACGAATGGAGGCATACATCACAGGCCCATGCTTCAGAATCCAAAGCATGGGATTCTAACTGTCCTAACTGGCCACTGGCTGGCTGGAACCCTTCTCCGGATCTAGGACCTGGCGGCTGGGCACAGGGCCGGCCCTCAGAGCAGCTCCACTGGGACTCACCTTGGTCTCTCCGGAGACACATTGGGACTGCGGGGAGGAGGTGTGCGGGGCACAGCCGGCTTTGGGGCGATGCTAGCTGCAGGGAGAAGGCCATGGACGATGTGTTTCTGAAAAATGAAATCCAGCAAAGGTCACTGGGACGGAAAGGAATCACCTGGACCCTCTCAGCACTACCCCTCCCCCAGGGCTTGGCCAGAGACACCGGAACAGACCACCAGGGATCCAGGGATCCAGTTCCCATCAGGAGACCCACTCTTCCCTCACAGCCTCAATCCCCACCTGGCCAAACAAGTGTAGAGCCCTGGCAGGTGGGCAGCACCTTAGCTACCCTACCCACAGTGGGGCTCCTCTTGGCACTCCATGCCTAGAACAGCTTCCCTGAGCACTGCCAGGGAGTCGCACTCTAGCCGGTCCACCCATCCCACAGCTCTGTCCCCAGTGATGTCTCTCCTGTTATACCTCCCTCTTCAGGACAGGGAAACTTTCTGAAAAGCAGGCGACTTTTTTACACTACCAGCCCTCAAACTCTACCCCTGGGCACCTTCACCCATGCCCAGCAGATTTAATCAGACTTCTCCCAAACATAGATCAACAAAAACCAGCTCCTATAAATAACGGATGTCAGAGCACGCTGCCTCGGGTAACTGGTGGGACGGAGGGCCACAGAAGTGTTGGAGGCTTAACGTAATCTTCATTTTTTGGCAGAATGCCTTGAGAGCTTGTTCCCCTCCTGGGGGTGGGTACAGTGGGAAATCACCTGAACAGAGCCCAGGATTGCAGGAAGTGCCAAAGGAGAGGTCAAAACAAAAGCCAAAGTGGACTTCCAACATTCTGCTTGGAGGAAACGCTAGAGGTATTTAGATGGGGGCCTTCAAAGACACTCTCCTGTTTGGACACATGATGGAAGGGGAACTAACAAGCACAAAAGAATGGAACCAGACATGGGCGGTGGTGCCCATGGAAACTACGAGTCCTCCAGTTGGCTGGAGTACAGACATACCTGGGATGGGCGGATAGAACCGTGGGCTGAGGAGCATTCTATTATAGAAAGGCTTTGATTCAGAGAGAGCAGCACCACTCCTCTGATGACAGGTAAGCAGTCAGCACGGCATGGAAGGCCTCAGCTAGCCAGTCCCTACCAATGGATCCAGATTGATCTCTTGCTACCTGCTCTTTCTTCCTACACATACCTCCATGCTTTAGCATTCAGAGCTGCCTACCACTTCCCAACCTTCAGGTCCTCTCCACCTGCAGTTCTCTTGCACACTCTCGAAGCACCAGATCTTCAACGATTACAGACAGAACTAGTTTACAATGGTTCAACTCACAATTTTCCTTTCAGTGTAGCTTTGAAGTAAAATGATTAATTTGGCCATCACTGCCATCTCCCAGGGTTTATGTTAGCATCAGGTTGGTGCCTTCAATTCATGCGTTCCGCTGTGGGACCTGGGCATCTTAACCACTAGAAGTTTCTGCCCTGTGTTTTCTCAACTAAATAGTGGTGTAAAGGCAACCCACATGCAGTAGAAGCAGTACTTCAAATCCTGAGTTTTAATCTTTTTCCAGGTTAACAAATGTTGTGAGATCATTGCTGCAGGTCTTGGGCGGCAGCCACAAGCCACAGTTCCCAGCCACGTGGTCTTGAGGATACCCAAGGGATGCTCTACTGTGTGCTGTGTTGCCAAGCTGCAGTGTTCAACAGGTTAGATGTAATGAGGCATTATTAGCTGATGATACTGCCAATTGGTGGCCTATAATCTGACAGTTAAAGAGCATCTGTATTCATGGGCTGTCAGTTAGTGTGCGTATCCATGCAAAGCAAAAGAACGCAGCATTACAGGGCAGGCACTAGGCCATGGGGTTACGTCGTACCTGAGGTGCCAGAATGCTCAGGTCCTGGCTATTTCATTTCCCATCCAGCTCCCCGATAATGTGCCTGGGAAAGCAGTGGAGGACAGCCCAAGTCCTTGGATCCCTGCACGTACATGAGAGAACCAAAAGAAACTCCTGGCTTTGGACTGGATCAGCTCTGGCCATTATGCCATTTGGGGAGTGAACTGCTGGACAGAAAATTTCTCTCTGCCCCTCCCCAGTCCTGCCTGTAACTCTACCTTTCAAACAAATAAATCTTAGAAAATAAGAACGCAGCATCATGTTTATTGCTCTGAATAAGAACCCAATAAATGTACTGGCTTCCATCAGCAAAATTCTAGTGCAAAAACAGGTTTCAGCTATGTTTTCACTGGTTCTCTATATCCACCTGCCTCCAATGATGCCCACTGTAAAAACGAAGCACCTGCTCTCTGGCCTGGCTTAAAAATGCAGTTCAGAACTGTCTTTAACACAGTGGTGACTCTGTATTTGCAGAGCGATGACAATGATGGCCAGATCGGGGGCACTTCAGAGATGCAAAGCAGAGATGTAAGGAGCTGATGGTTGGTTAAAGCTGGGCAGGATCAGTGGGTAGTAGAGGAGAGACGGGAGGGGGTGTTTCACGGGATTATTGGAGTCAGGGCCCGCACAGAGCAGGAAAGCACAGGGGGTCAGAGATGAGATGGGGGTGCATAAATTCTGCAGTACTCATTGGCCACGAAGACAGAAGGAACAGAACAGGTGGCTGGGGAGCCCGTGCGCGGTGGAGGTGGCACCGGTGACACTGAGTGTTGATGCACACACTCACAGCTGCATTTTGGTGCTGCGTGAAGAGCGGAAGATCAGAATGAGAGCAGAGGAACCAGTGAGGTGCGCTAAGCAGTAAGGCGCTGCCGGCGCAGGTGGGGCGGGCCCGTGCATCTGAACTGGGAGGTGTTGCTAGAGGAGTGAATGTGGCGTGGCGGAGGAACCACGCACTGCTCTCCCACCGGGAGATGCAACAGTGCGAGCGGCCGAGAACTCCCCGGCACCGGAACGAACAGACACGAAAACCCAGGGCATCCCGAACCGAAAACTTTCCGAACCGCCGCCTTGCCTCAGTCACGAGCCAAGTCCCACCTAGTCCTATCCAGCCCCCTCACGCCTCAGCGCCCGGCACCACGAGCGAGGTTTACTCACGAACTGATCCTTGTGGCCCCTCCGAAATCCCAGGAGCATCCTTGCTGCCGAGGGGGAGATAAGCTAGCTCCTGGCTGAACCTACAAGCAGATTTCTCCACAGCCCGGACCGCTCCCTCTGGCCAAGTTCCAGACGCTCTTTCTTGGCAGCGGACCTCGCAAAAACCTCTACGGCCAATGGCTCTCTTTCCTCCTGAACCAATCAGCTCCAGGATTACTTCCACACCCCGTCACCCGTGGCAACCGGCGAGTTTTTCCATTCAAATTCCACCAGTGTGGAAGCGGAGGCTGAGCTGTCGGGCCTCTCATTGGCCAGTTCGGGTGTCCCTCTCTGACAGCACAGCCTATCCCACGCTGGTGAGGGCGGAGGGCGGGCGGGAGCGGGCGAGGGCGGCTGACGTATCCCGGAAGTGACGCCTCCTCGGGTAGTCAGGGAGCCCCCAGGCTGCAGCTGAGGAGGATGCTATGGCGGCTCCCACCCGGTTTCGGACAGGCATGAAGAGCAGAGGCGCGGGCCAAGCAAGTGACAGAAGGGAGACACGCGGACAGCGGGACGGGGATTCGTTGGTCCTTACACTTGGGCCGATTGTTCAAGCGTGGAGGGGACACTGAACATTCGGGCTTTTAATGGCACGCGGGGCTGCGAAAGGCAAGCCAAGCTCCAGTGCCGTCTGCGTTGCCCTCCTCAGATCGAGACCACCGATGCAAGGGAACGCCCCCGAAGGTGCGGGTGCTGTGCACGTGCCTTTTGGATATGTCGTAGCCAGTGAGAAATGGCGGGGGTCGCAGCTGGCGCAGGAGATACAAGGTGAGCCCCCGCCCCTCTCCGTCCCCACACCGAAGCGTACTGCTGGCACCTTTCACGTCCAAACTTATTTTCTGTCCTGTGTGTTTTAAGGGAAAATTAAGCTCGTGTTTGAGGATGGCGTGGCGCCGGTAGATTTTTACCTCTCTAACAGAGCTGGCATCCTTTATATCACCGAAGCTGATTTGGTGGCAGGAAACAGCTACAGAAAGAGGCTTGTTCGGGTTAGAAACGTAAGTAGGGGACGAAAGAACTGGAACATTCCCTTGTATCCCTCCTCCTTGGAATGATAGGAAACCCCTGGCCAATCCCAAACCATAACTTTCCCCACCTTGAAGGGATTTTGTTATAAAGGGGCCCACTCTGTTTTGTTTTGTTTTTTTGCAGTGCAGTAACCTAAAAGGGATTGTGATAGTTGAGAAGACACCGATGAGTGAACAATACTTCCCGGCCGTACAGAAGTTCACGGTGCTGGACCTTGGGATGGTGTTGCTCCCGGTGGCCAGCCAGCTGGAAGCCTCCTGCCTCATTGTCCAGTTAGTAAGTACCGGTCCCTGCTCCTGGAGACCCAGCTCACCAGTATGCCAGCAGCAGTCCCTTCTCCCATTGCAACCCATCCATCCATGCCATCCACTGGGTTAGTGTCTAAAACTATTTTGAGGAATTTTAGTTCTCTGGCTGGCTGAGCATGCCCCCACGTGAGGCAGTTGTGTCACAAAGCCAACCAGTTGACAACCTGATTTAAACTCCCACACATCTGCACCCATCGGATTACGTCAGTTACCATCCTGCTGGTGAAGCTGTCACCCGGCAACACCCCTCAGTCACCGTCCTGCTGCTAAACATGCCACCTGGCAGCTGCTTTGCCTCCTCCCCACACATCCTTCACTATGCATCCATGAACAGGTTTCTCTCAGTGTTACTTTAACAACACACCAAGTTGTCCGTCTGATGCTCTGAGTTCTTCAACTGCATTGTGTATTAGGATTTCCTTGGGAGCTTTAAAAAAACATAGATGAGTCTTATTTCTGATCAATTAAAACTCGGAAGAGGGGAAGAGTTAGGGACAGCCCGGGCATTTGGTTTTTTTGTTGTTTTTTGTATGTTTTAAATTTTCCCCTCTGCTGTGCAGCTTGAGTTGGAAACAAATTGGAGATGCATGCAGCCCTGTGTGGTTCATGGTTCCTTCACCACCTTACCTCTTGCTTCGCTGATCCTAATGCCCTTCCATAAAATAGTGTTACCATTCTTGTTATGACCACTCACTGAAAGCAGTTTCTCCTTTGCTTGGCAAGTTCTGGCAGGTCCTATATAAAGCAGATCTAGTTCAGGTATTCTCATTTATCCTGCATTTCTAGAATGGCCCATAGGAGTGTTTGGATCCCTCAGGAGTAATTTAGAATAAAACATTCTAAAGACTTGGATTTTCAAAATTTTTTTTTTATCACCAGTCTTTGTGTTATTCTCTATAGTCGCATGGATCATCTTTCATTATTCTTGCTGATGACTGAAAACTTGGTATATAAGAACTTTTGTAGCCATTCAGCTCATTGAAATCTGCCTTAAGACACTTGGGTCAAACTGAAGCAAATATTAAGTGCCTCCAGAGGGCACTCATGTGCTTTTGCTTTAATTTCTGATTCAGGTTCAAGAGCAAGCCAAGGAGCCTAATAAGAACCCTTTCCTCAGAAAGAAACGGACTCTGCTGTCTGAGCCCTACCTCCTTCGAACTGTGCAACAGATCCCAGGAGTTGGAAAAGTTAAAGCTTCCCTGCTGCTCCAGAAGTTCCCCACTCTCCAACAGCTGGGTAATGCTTCCATCCCAGAACTGGAGCCGGTCGTTGGACAGGCAGTGGCACAGCAAATCCATGCCTTCTTCACACAGGCCAGGTGAAGAATGGCCATGTTTTCCCCTTCAGATCACAAACTATAGCATTGCATGTGGAAGAGGAGTGGCAGGTGCCATGGCATTGCAGGTTAAGCCTCCATTTGGGAAGGCAACATCTTACATCAGAATTGTTTGTGTGCTGGTTGCTCCGTGCTGATGTGCCTGGGATGCATCAGAGGATGGCCCCAACTACTTGGATGCTTGCCACCCGCATGGAAGACCCATATGGAGTTCCTGTCTCTTGGCTTTAACACAGCCCTAACCAGCAAGATCTCTTTGTCTCTCTCTGAGGCTTTCAAAGAAATAAATTTAGCAATTAAGACGAAAACAGAATGCCACCTTCATAGTAAACCTGAGTGAGCCTGTGAACTGCCCTGCCTCTTGTTTGGGTTTAGACATGGGGCCCAGAGGTGGTACTGCCCTCCTTCTGCGAAGATGAAAAGGGCCTGGCTTTGCTGTGGGAGTTGCATGACTTTCCTTCTCAGCAAAATGTCGAGCACAAGAGATTTCAGTGAGTGACTGTGAGCTGCATCGTCATGGAAAGGTCTTGGGGAACGTTCAGGTGGCAAGTGTGACCAGCTGAAGGCACTATGTACAGCCAGCCTCTTGTGCCAGACTGCTATCCTGGCTCAGGGCTGCTGCTGCCAATGTAAATAAACAAGGGTATCACAGCTCCTTCCTTCCCATTGCGCTGTTTGTTTTGAAGTAGCCATATGTTTTGTTTATCATCAATGGGTGTGTGTTGAACACAGAAGACTTGTGGTTCCCGTGTGAAGATGCAAAATTGATATGTCTGAAGAAACCAAGAATGTTTTTATGAAATGCACATATGGCCCAACAACAGGAGGGAGCATTAGAAAATGACAGAGCCAGCTGCATCCACTGAGGGGCGCTGTGGGCTAGGCATCCACTGCTCCTTCAAAAATTTAACTCCAAAGCTCATTTGCTTTATAAAATGTTAGTGATTTTTTTTAAAGACACAAATACATTGTGTGCATCAAGGTAGAAGGGATTTGAAACGAGGAGACAAAGTGAAATAAAAGTCAAAAAGATAAGCTCAGATAAATCAATGTGTTTATTTACTCAGACTTAACCCAGGAGCTATGACCGCATTTGCCCAAAGGCAGTTGTTTCCCTTAAAATATTGCACAACAGAAAATACTTAAACCCTTGTTAATTCTCAGGTTTGGATTTCAATGCTCGTTTTGTTTTGTTTTTCTTTACCCTATGTAACTTGCACTATGTCAACAGGGACTCAAAGAGTCACAGTATCATCCACCGTAAGCAAGAGAAAGCAGTGCGTAAAAACTTGATTTCTAAAGGTCAAAGAGAACTATAAACTTGAATCATTTACATCTTCGAAAAAGCAAAAGTACTTTTTATACCTAACTCTTAAAATATATAATTTAGTATTTTCTGCTTTAAACAAAAGAAATGTTTTGAGTATCAAACAGTATAGTAATCTACCTTGTAGACAGCATCTTCACCTAACACTGCCACTGTGTTAGCAACTCCTGAAGGACGTCAAACTGTAGGAGAAAACCTGTTCCAAAATTGAACCAGTCAAGACAAATTTGGCACTTGACTATCTGGTAAAAGCATTCATATTATGTAGAAGTAATCAGGTTAATGAAGTCCCTTTAAGAAGCAGCTGGTTGGAACAGCTTTTTGTAACACTAATTTAGGCTGTGGTTAGAGCCTTGGTTGACCTACCTTCAGTCAGGGGTCATCTGAATTCTAGGATTGGGAACAGCCGTTACCCAAACCTGGAAACTATAACAAACAGCACTAACATACGTAACTCCAGTTTAACTAGCAGGGACTACAGTTACTACTGCAAACCGTTAAAAACAGCCTAATGTCAACATTATTCTATTTACAACATGTAATAAATAAACTGTGGCAATACAGTGATATTCCTCCGATAGATTTGTTTTCCAGAAATTTCCAGAGGTTTCTTGTTGCCTTCCTTCATAAAAACACATCAAGTGCAAGCTGGC
Organism: Ochotona curzoniae; assembly: GCF_017591425.1. Classification (NCBI taxonomy): domain Eukaryota; kingdom Metazoa; phylum Chordata; class Mammalia; order Lagomorpha; family Ochotonidae; genus Ochotona; species Ochotona curzoniae. The sequence goes on from NW_024466852.1 coordinate 14,267, forward strand.
ACAGAAAATGAGACTCTTGTTGATATTTTCCATCCTGGCACAGATGAGGGCCGAGTCAGCGCTTGGAAACGCTTTGTGCCTGCCATTTGCTTTCCTCCCGTTAGTAGAGAAAGCTGTCGGAGCTGAGGAGGCTGAAGGGAGTGGGAAGCTTCTTCTTGATCTGAGGCCTGGCCACCCCAACGGACGGGAGGCACAGGGTACTGGCTGACTTCTGTCTGTTCTTGTTGGTGCCCCAACTCAAAAAGGAAAGCTTTTTTGAGATTTTCTTGCTTTTGTCAGTTTTATCATCGTCATCGATGGCTAAGCAGATCATGGAGTAAGTCTTTTGCATTCCCACGGAGTACGTGGCACATTTATTGTGCTGCGTGGAGAAAAGGAACAAAGAGGGTATTAGAGATGCACGATGGGACTTCAGAAAGTTTACAAGAAATGGATTTCAAAGGTACACTTGTTTCAGTGCAAAAAAAGTTGAAATCCCGTAAGAGACAGGCCTTAAGAACTGTCGTGAAGGATGCTTCTCAGGAGAAAACTATGCATGCCTCAAGCCATTTCTGCAGGAAAATAAAACTTTTAATTCTAGTTTCCACGAACATTTCAAAGTATGTTTCCACACAGTAATGAAACACAGTGAACAGTACCTTGGTTTCCAGGCCCTTCCTCTGACCTAAGGGCTGTGTTTCTAAAGTAATGCGCATATACAAGAATGTAAGTACACTTGACTGTTCTTCATTTTTTATTCCTAAAATTTATTTAAAGGGGGCCCGGTGCGGTAGCCCTAGTGGCTAAAGTCCTCACCTTGCATGGACCACGATCCTATCTAGCTGCCAATTTGTGTACCAGCAGCCCCACTTCCAATTCAATTCCCTGTTTGTGGCCTGGGAAAGTATCAGAGGATGGTCCAAAGCTTTGGGACCCTGCACCCGCATAGGAGATCTGAAGAGACTCCTGGCTCCTGCCTTTGGATCGGCAGAGCTCCGGCTGTTGTGGCTGCTTAGGGAGTGAACCAGTGTATGGAAGATTTTCTCTCCTTCTCTGTAAATCTGATTTACCAATAAAAATAAATCTTAAAAAAAATATTTAAAAGGCAGAGTGAAAAAGAAATTGTTCCATCATTCATCTGCTGTTTCACTCCCCAGTGACTACAACGGATAAGGCTGGGCCAGACAGGAGCCAGGAACTCCATCAAGGTCTCCCATGTGGGTGCAGAGGTCCAAGTACTTGGACCATCTTCCCTTGTTTTCCCAGATGCCTTAGCAGGGAGCTGGGTCAGAAATGGAGCAGCAACCGACTAGGCTGCAGCTCCCACTGGTTTCCATGAGGGCAAATGCGTGTGGTGGGCAGGATTGGGCTGGGCTCCAACACCCACTGGTTTGTGTAGAAGACAGGGCTGGAGGCAGAACTGACCCAGCAATTGCAACCACCAGCATGTGCATAAGCTGATTGGGGCGACAGACTGTGCCAGATCCTGTACTGGCAAACACATACAAGAATAAGATCTGGGATCATCTCAGACAAAGCCTCTTTGGAGACCCCCCGAAACTGAACTGCTGGACTCAGAACCCCAGCCATGAAGAGAATTGCAAGATCCATGGTCTGACCATGGAGTGCATGTGTCAGGGCTGGGCCTCTTCAGTGGCTCAGACAGAGCAGTAGACATGGAGGATATGGCAGTACATTGGAACCTGCAGAGGACATCTGGTACCATGACAGAGGACAGAACAAATCAATCAACTACCCCAGCCAAGTGTTGGCAGCAAAAATCTGGGCAAACGGAAACTCTATGGTGGACTATGTCAGACAGTGGATTCTGAAGAGATTTTATTGTGCTTGGAATGGCAAGGCTGGCAGCAACTCAGAACTGTTGAACTATCGAAACTACCTGAGTAGGAGGACCCTCAGAGCATCGGGGACCCTGGGATGGTTGGGAGGCTGAGTGTGGCTTCTCCCTTTATCTCTCCCCTTCCCCCAGATACAGGAAGCAAAAAAGAGAATGTGGAAACAATGATCTTACCTACTTTCCTGTAGCCCTTGACCCTTTGCATTATAATCAACAATGTAAAGATCAAAATAAAATAATAATAAAGAAAAAAATATATAAAAGAAGTGGAGCAGCAGAGACTCAAACTGGCACTCATGGAATGCCATTATTCCAGGTGGCAGCTTGACCCACTGTGTCACAATGCTAGTATCACCATGTGTCATAAAAAAGAAAATACTAAAAAAAAACAAAAACAAAAACAAAAAAACTACACACGATCTGCTCTCTGCTTTCTTTGCTTAGCATTGGATATCAGCCCACATCAGTGTGGTACAGATCAAGCTCATTCTCTTTAAAGACAACACAGAATCCTTGGGGAAGATATTAACTTCCCCCTATTTGTAAAACAATTGTGGCAAAATGCATGAAGCCAATTTAGCTATTTTCAGTGCACAGTTCCATGGTGTTAGGCACAGATACTGTTGTGTAGCCACTACCACCATCCACCTCTGGAATTCTATTCTTCCCTAACTGAAACTTGCCCCATCACAACATGCCCTACAAACTTGGAAAGGATTAGGTATGTGGGTTCAAGTAGGACATCTGAGGAAACTTGGGTTTTATCATTTGCTGCTTCATAGGTGATTCTACTTCATCCCCCAGGTTTCAGTATCATCTCTATGCTGACGACTCTCTCTTCTCGCCCTGAAGATCTGAACGCCCCACTGCCTATTCCACAGTGACACCAGAGTGGCCGACGGCATCAGAAATGCCCAGAGCACAACTCTGGTTGGATCTCTCCTTCCCCTTCTTCCCCCTTTCGCTCCAACACGGGCTTTCCCTGCCCAATTATGAATGAATGCAGAGGTTCAAGCCAAGCACTGGAGCAGGCTCTCCCTGTTGACCATCTTTTTATGTAAATTGTTGCCAGCTCTATCTCCTAATGGCACCTCAGGTGCATCCACCTCTCTCTGCCATTCCTAGTCTCAGCCATCAACAGCACCAGGTTGGGCAACCACCACAGCCAGCCTCCAGACAGAAGAACCAGACGCCAGCTCCCTTCTTACACAGCTCGATGGCCTCCACAGCCCAGCACTGCTAATGACACATTGCCTGCCCTCCCCTCCCTGGAAGCCCTCCTTTTAACTTCTCCAGAAACTCTCCTGTCCCAGGGTCCCTGTGTCTCACAGTTGCCCTTCTCCCTGTTCAGTAGGCTCCCTTCTTTCTCACCACTCCTATCTCAGAGCCTTCCTTCCCATCCCATGCCCCCTCAGCCGCAGGCATCCTCCTCCATCACATTCTTTCCTTGTGCACCTGTCAAAAAGCACCTCTATTTCTTTGTTGATTTAGCATCAGCTTCACTGGGGGCAGGGATTTCAACTGGCTAGTCCAGGTTGGAACTCCAAAGCCCAAGGGTGTCTGGCACACAGCTGATGCCCAATCAATATTTGCTGAATGAATCAACACGAATGTCGTTATACAGGGCAGTGCCTAGGGAACAGCACAGATGATATCTAAGGGTGGCAAAGTGCAGAAGTGCAGAACCTACAGCCTGATTCCTCCCATGCTGGAAACAGTAAAGGATGCCGCTGGGCACATGAACTTGCAGAGGATCAAATACCTGCAAAGATCTCACAGGAAACAGTTGTGGGATACAGAGGGGGACACTTCGGTAATAAAGCAAAATCCAACCAGAAAAACAGATCAATCAACTAAGCATTTTGCCTCCAGGGTTACAAAAAGAGACATTCTCTGGTCATGTCTGTGACTCCAAGGGAGCGCATTTCAGTGACGACAAGCTTGAGTTTAGTCTTGCGTCCCACACCCTCGGCGGGTGAACTGACATGGTCTCAGTCTGTACCAGCATTCACTGCCAGGGTGAGGGCTTCCCCAGCACTCACCATGGATGACATGGAGTCCAGCATGCTCACAACCTTCATCTCAATCTCTTCCTCGCCAAAGCCCTTCAGCAGCTTCATAACCTCGCTCACGGTCAGCCACTTACAATCCACGGCTTGAATGGAAACGATATAGTCTCCTTCCTTGGCTCCTGCCAGCTATCCCCCACCACAAGAAAAAAAATCATTATTTATTTTTATTTATTCATTTTTCTTTATTTAAAAAGCAGAACAACAGAGAAAGTAAACTCATGAGTACAGTGGGAGTTTGCATAAATTTGCTTCAACGGCGCCAAAACGTAACCCTTTATTTGTTTGGACATAGCATCTATGAGTCCTTTTGCATAAAGCCAGGCCTCTAACACAGATGAACCCCAAATTGAACCACCTTCCTCCCAGCGACACTCACACACACACACACACACACACACACACATATATATACATGGATTGGGCTGCTTCCTTTTTATCTCCCAGCCCAACTCTGCAAAGCTGCCAGTGAACACACGTGCCCAACATAAAAAGGTGCCCACTTACCGCAGCAGAGCACTGGGGATCCAGGAAGTGGACCTGAACAGGGGCATTCCCTCTCAAGGTGAATCCCAGGTCCCCTTCTTCTGGGGTGAAGCGAATGCTTCGAGGAGGCGTCCACCTCTTGTTGGCTGAAAACACGGACAGGGGCCCCTGAGGAAGACAGCATTATGAGCTGCAGGATTTGCAGGTTGAAGCAGACAAGTGAACGCTAAGGGACTTCTGCCTGGTGTCTCTGAGGGCCTCATGGCCTTGTTCAGGGACTGATGACAGCATGTGGGTTAACACATGCACAACAGCCATACAACAACTTTAACCACCACGCTCTCGAAGACATTCTATAGACATCAATTGCTTTTGATGAGTGCTGGGAAGACTATGCCTGCACTCCTAATTGCCCTCCCTGCCTGGACAGGCAGGCCCAATCCTGGGCACCTCAACACAGCGGCAGCAGGCAGTCCTGCAGTATGTGTTCTGGACACGATCCGTGAGCCAGGGCCTGGGGAGGATGTCTGAATGTGTCCCCTCCAAAATGCTTCTGCTGAAACCAGAGATTCCTTGGAGGTGATGAGGGTTCACCCTCATGCGTGAGAGGCATGACTTTTTAGAAAAGAAGCTCCCAAATGCAAATATAAAGCACAGTCAGTGAAAATGATTATCATGCAGAAAGCTAAAACAGTAAGTGCTAGTGAGGGTGCAAGGAAAAGGTACCCTGATCAACTACTGGTGGGAATGTTAACCAGGGCAACCATTGAAAACAGTTATGCAGATTTCCCAGAAACCTGAAAACAGATTTACCATATGCCCCAGCAGCCATCCCACTCGTGGGAAACAATCCAAATGAAATGAGATCTGCATATGAGCGAGTTACTATAACCCCATGTTTATAGCAGGACAATTCACAATAACTAAGATATGTAACCAACCCAGTAGTCTATCAACTGATGATTGGAGAAACACACACACACACACACACACACACACACACACACACACGGAATACTACTTAGCCATAAAAAACAATGAAATCTTATTTTTTGCAAAAAATGGATCCAGCTGGAAACAAATACGCTTAGTGAAATAAGCCAGTCTCCAAAAAATAAATTTGCTTTCTCTGATTTGCGACGACTAATATACACTGAGCACACACACAAAGGAATCTCTAAGATTATTAATCATACTAAAAATTAACTTGTGGACAGCCTATGTCTATAGTCCTGAATTACAGGAGAATTTCCACTTTTATTTTATGCTTTTTTTTCTACTTACTATGTCATAATACCTTTATATATTGGAAAGTTAAACATGTTCCGCTGAATTGAATAAATATGCCATTGTAATAATTTGGGGAAAAATAGTAATGGGGAGGGAGAAAAGGATGGAGGAGGGGGAGAAGAAAGAGAAGAACCCCAATGCTTTTAAATCTGCATTGCAAAACATGTGAATCTACTTGTTTTTTATAAATAAACTTAACCCCCAAAAAAGATGAAAACAAAGAAGAGAAGCTTCTAGTAGCTCATCTGCTTCTACCACATGAAGAGAAGGTAGATCGGGGAGCCACAAGGCAGGCCCTCTGCAAATGCGAAACCTGTCAGCGACTCGACCTGGGGCTCCCCAGGCTCCAGAACTCTGGCCAATGAATGACAGCTGCTCATGAACTACCTCGCGCACATATTCTTGGTGAAAGCAGCCCACATTGACTGAAGCAACTTTCTCCAAACTTTTTAGAGTTTTCCCCTAAGGCCATTCATAAAGTAAGCATCCAACATACCAGCTTTTGAAAGAAGTCCGTCACTGTCACCTTGGAGAACTGGGGCAATATGACTTCAACCTCTTGCTGGGTCTTAGCTACAAAAAAGCAGACCAAGAGCCGAAGGATAAATGTTTCTGTGACTGACAGCGAGCCTGGAAAGCTCAGGTCTCTAGTCAGCTCTGTACTGGGACAAGGAATCAGGACTTTCTGTGTCACCTGTCCTCCTTCTTAGTCCAGCCTTGGGGTGGGAGCATCTGGCCCGGGGCAGCCTGCCTTCTGGTTCTGCTCAGGAATCCACAGGAGGAACCTGAGATTCAACACATCTACACCAGGCGGCTTGTTTTTAAGTTGGAAATTGAGTGTGGCACACATGGAATCTCATTACCATCCAAGTGGCCCCTGGCCAGACAGAGGTTCCCCACCCTCGGTTCTAGACAGATCTAGTACAGAGGATGGAGCAGTGTTCAACCCCTGGCAGGCACGAATGCTACCTGCCACCTGGGAATGAGCCACAACTTGTCCTGAGGCTGGAACACAGGAGTGTTGACCAGACACCTTCTCCATATGTCAGAGAAGCTTTCTGATATTCCAATCAATTTCCTTTAGCCCTCACAAAACCCTCCTGGGCATGACTGTTAAGGAAGGTATTGCCCCTGGGTGCACGTAAGCCTGGGGCACAAGGTGCTTCCCTGTGTGTAATAGTCACCTCTGATATATAAGGCCACACAGTGAGTACTGGGTTTGTGAAGTCATATCCAGCAGTAGTGTAGATTCTCCATAGCATCTCCCCTGCAAGTTGTGGCTCACTCTAACCTGAAGGCCGTTGCTGACTCACACAGGGTCCCAGAGCTGGCTGACTGTATGGGAATAGCAGTGCACAAGGCAAGTAAAGGGAGGATCAGCAGTACCACCAAGACCATCACAGCCTTCTACCCGCAAGACAATGCTTTGTGTGTTTAACAAGCCACCAAACACAGGCTGGGTCCAGATAGGTGCTCATCTGCTGCTGGAACTATGCATGTCACCCAACTCTGTATTAGTGAACACCATTCCTGTTGCTACCTACCCACGTGGTCATCTGAGGCAGGATCCTGGATCCCCCTAAGCCTTCATCTGGTTAGCTGAGGAAATACCAGGACCTCCCTCAGCATGGGGAAATTCTGTACACAGATTGTGCCAACTGAGGCACCCAGCAGATCCCAAATGTTTGGCTAACAATGCCAACATCAAATGGCTAACATCTGGGATTCTAGCTAGAGCAGGGCTATCTCTAAGCTGTTCCCTGAAAATTTTCCAGAATGGGACACCAAAGATGGACACAAAGGGGTAGGAAGCAGGCGAGAGGAAGTAAGTAAGAGAGGGTTTTGTCCAGTTCCTAGCTAAGAATTTCCCCCAATGCAGGTCATAGAACCTAGGGTTTCCCTTCCCTGAAGACAGTCACAGAACCTGTTAACTTGCCCCCACCTTTTTTGTTGGGTGCCAGCCAGAAAGATGCTCTAATCAAGCTTTGCCAAGAGAAGGTCATTAAGACCCTCCTCGTTCTTCCAGAAGGTTCTGCCCTATACCTGGGAGGAGGCAGCAGCAGTACCAATGAGAGGCCAAGGAGAGTCTGGACAGACAGGCCAATTGAGTAAACCCATGCTGAGTGCAGCATTAGCCCAGCCCCCTTCTCTCTCATCACAATTCTGCATGGTTGTCCGTGCTTCAGTTGTGCTTGTGCAGCGAAATCTCCATCAGAACGCCAAAGGTCAGGGTTCAGAGACCTTCTGGAGCGTAGCACACAGGGGCAGGAGCGATGGCGGTAGGCCTGGAAGCCCCCAACACGGCTCCCCACACCACGCCCTACACACCTCTTCCTCTGTATCCTGTGCAAGATTCACAACTACAGTCTGCCAAATGTGTTTCCTGGAGTCCTGTGAACTGCTCCAGCAAACAAATCAAACTCAGAGAGGGGACTGTGGGAATCTCCAATTCACAGCCCATCGGTCCCGAGCAAAGAAGCAGAGGCCATGCAGGGTGGGGCTGGGATGCTCAGTCAGGGGAGCCGAGCCCCCAGCCAGACGAATCTGAAGCTGTCTCCAGCTGCCCAGTGCCAGCTCTGAGTCAGACTAGAGGATGGCTGCCACCTGGTGCCCACTGCAGACCCACATGCTAGCTGGTGTGTGGGGGAAAAACCCCACACAACTTGTGTCTGAAGATCACTGTGCAGTGAGTGCTCCATTTGAGAAATGGAGTTTGAATTCAGTTTTCAAACTACATCTTCAGGGGGCTTTGCACACAGGGGGTTCCCTTGACTGAGCAGTCCTCTCTCCTTCCCCTCCCTAATTTCTGGAAAAGCCTTAGTCATGCCTCACTGCAAAGCCACCTTTTTGGGGAAAGTCCCCCGGCTGCAGTGACTACCACCTCCCCCAGGACAGCACACACTGCCCAGTTCACCACTGCATCCCTGACTCTCACCTCACACCCAACAGCACATGCAGCCTGGGACATGATTAGAAGAGGTGGTGACCAAAGAGGGAGCAAAGGGGACGAAGAACAAGTGCAGGAGAGGGAATTGTGACACCTTTGCTTTCAAAGTAGGAAGTGAGAGGTCAAAGGCAGCTTCCCAGAAGGCAGTGGGACACGTCCGGGCTGCGGGACTTAGGCAAGGACATCAGGGGACTCCTGACTCAGCAATGGCTGAACCCCACCACGCCATGAGATCCCATAGAGAGGGATTTGCAGCGAGCACACTGGAGAGAGTAACTCCCTAGAAAATACTAGGGTGCTAGATGGAACTGCTCAAGAACAGTCAGCAAAGGGCTTCCCAGAAGGAGCTTGGGTGCAGGCAAGCAGATGAGGACAGGTATAGGAAGGCAGGTGCCTAGAGGAGGAGTGAGGGCAGGAAGTGATCAGATGCTGCAGCATGTCAATGAAGATGAAAACCTCCAATGTTAGGAATTGGAAGAGAAAACTCCCAGGGTGGGCACAGCACCCAGGTCCCAGTATGGCCCTCCCAGTGCCCAACATACATGCAGCAGATGCAGTCGGGGTCCAGCTAAGCACACCCCTGCCTCTCACGTGGGGCATACGCTGCATCCAACACAGGTACCCACACCACAGCAACCAGCCTGGGTCACTCACAAATAATGTCAGGAGCGTCGACAAGGGTCAGGAGGTCATCGTCCTCTTGGTACTGGGCGTACTTGAGCCGGGAGCGCTGGTGTGCCACTGACAGCACTTCCTGCAGCACCTCGATGTTGCGCAGCTTCTTGCACAGGCTGGCCTCTCTCACCGATTCCTCGTGGAGGGTGATGGCTTTGAGCAGGTGTGACTTTCCTGCAGATGGAAAACCACCACCCGGGTCATGGTGTGAGTGGATCGGGCACTGTGCAAGGGCATGAGGGGTCAGCTCAAGGAGGGGGACCTTCTGCTTTCTCCAGGACTGGCCCGGAAATGCATGTGCCATATGCTTCCTAGTGGCCACAGAATGGTCATCATCAGCTACCTGCCATATGCCCCAGGGGATATTGATGCACCAAAAGGTGCCCCTCCTGATGGAGATTTGCACGCTAGGGGCTGACAAGCAGATACCTCGGGGGACCAGGTGAGGCTATGGAGGCAGGAGAAGGCTGTGGCAATGGGAGTAGCTTGTCTGTGATGGGGAGCAGGGAAGCCTTTTGCGCTGGAGGAAGTACAGGAGCAGTTGAAGGGAAGCGACAGAAGAGCATTTCTGAAAGGAGCGGCAGCGAGGGTCAGCGCCCTGCAGCAGCAGCAGCAGGCTTTGGAGTCCAAAGGATGAGGAGGAATGTGGCTGGAAGGCGACAGGATAGGGAACGAGGTCAGACGGAGTGGGGAGAAGGCAGCTCATGTCTGAGCTCATCAGTGTGGGATCAGGACTCTGTGAGAAGGGAGACCGGGAGGGAGTGAGCAGAGAGCAGTCAGACTCTGAAAGGAGAGGGAAACAGGAAGGCCAGTTATGAGCAGGGCCTGCTGCATGGCTACTCCATCAGCTGCAGGAAGAGGACTGTAGCACACCCGTCCCCAGGGAGCACCCATGGGTTGGACTTGGTGTACGCCTTCCAGGTGGGGTGAGTGGGGCTAAGAGAGACCAGGGAAGAGTCTAAGGTTTCTGGATTATGCACCTAAGGGAATGGAGATGCAGACACAGACACAGGGAATCCACGTGGGTGGGCAGGTGGAGGGGCTGGAGGAAGCTGGGTTTGCATAAGGAAGGACACTGAAACACAGTAGGGACCACACCAGGATAATTTATCACCAGTCCTTAAGTGTTCCTGGTGACAAAGCAGTGGCACCGTGTCCTCCCACATGAGGACAGCAGAGGCCACTAGTGAACCACTGGGAGGCCTGGCACTCTCAGAGCACCCCAAGAACATGGCTCTGGAAGCCCTGCTATGCCAGGAGATCAGGGCTGTCCATGAGCAGCACGAGCTGGCATAAAGTGGGGCACCTACCGAGCTGTCGGCGCTGCTGGTCATTTTTCAGTGTGGCCAAGGGCGTCAGCCCCTCTGGCATGTGGTGGTAGAGCTGGGACAGGCACTTCTCCTGGTGGTCCATGTCCGTGCCAGGCTTCACTGCAATGAAAGCCATGGGTTAAATCCCCTCTCATGACCGTGGCCTCTGAAGATGGCGCCAGAGATCCACTTAGTGTCCGCTTTGTCGGCCACACCTCCAGGTTCCTGTGGTCTCATTTTCACGACACAGTCACCATATTGTACTTTCTTTCTGGTCAGCAATCAGGGTCCCAGCCTTTGCTCACTCAGGGCTGGCCATACCCCAGGGGCTCAGGAGCGGGTCCCGATTCCTCACAACTTCCTCCAAGTCTCCCAGTACACAGAACGCCTCAGACAGCCCTGCCTCTGTCCCAACCACATTGAGAACAGCACTTCTCCCCAGCCTTCCTGGTGCACAGTCCGCTTTGCAACCTCACCAATCCACAACCCAATGGCCCCGGCTTCTGTCCTCTCACTCAGACCCCACATTTGCTCTTAGCTGTCCTTTCCCAATATACTCAGCTGGCCAAGTCCACAGTGAATGTCACTACCTCTGAGAAACCATCCATGACTACGCCACGGGACCAACTGCTGCCTCATTTGTGTCTCGCAGCAGTCATCAAGATCAAGATACTACACTCCCGATTTGTTCGCAATGGAAGAAAATCCAGAGTTCATGGAAGGTTCAATTCAAGATGTTTATTTTGGTGCAAAAAATAAACCAAAAAAAAAACCCTTGGGACCCACACAGCGTGTCCTTTGGAAGGTGCATTTTTGCACAATCTTTTTGGAGGCCTGCGTCTTGTCCTCCCTGCAAGATGACATAGCGCTCAGTCTGAGACAGCCAACCTCAGGCACTGTGTAGCTTTGCACACAGCTACCGTCCTGCTGCGGGGCAGCTTCTCCTAGAGGTCCCACTGTGCAGATGGCAAAACTGGAGCACAGAACAGCTACACAACCTAGCCAAGGTCACACAGCTTTGAATGGAAACCATGTGGCTCCAGAACCTTCTAACTACTCTGGGACTGCGCTAATTAGCATAACCACCCCAAATCCCATCCAATCCCTAGACCTGGGCAGGGTCAATGAGTCACTGGGCTCAGTATCAAGCGTTCAATTGATGCCAAAAACTCCGCAAACAAGATTTTAATGCAATTTAAAATACATCAAAATTATTGCAAAAAAAAATTCTGTGAATAAACATCAAAATTTCATTTTGCCTTGCGCTCTAATGAGCAGATTAGTAATATTTCTTGTCTTGTTTGAAATTCTTTATGAACACAGATTTTATGCATTAGTTTTAATTCTTGTAAAATATTACTTTAAAATGCCATTCACCTTGATTCCTGAGTTTTGGGTATCCCTTTAGTTTCCAGATTTCAAATGAAAAGTTACCTGTCTAATCCCTGGTAGAGAATGACCACCACCCTTCCGTCATTAAATCCTCATCTCATCCTGGCCTGTGTGGCAGCTGCCCTAGTCAGCGTGTCACTCCCAGCCTCTGCCCCCATGCAATGAGCCTCACCAGGGCAGCCAGGCCACTCCCATTCAGTCCAGCCAGAATCCCAACCTAACCAACCCCGCTGCCGCAAGCTCCCAAGCCTTACGCTGGTGGTCGATGAGGAGGGTGGCAGAGAAGTAGTGGGCCAGGGCCCCGTAGTGGTGAGCCTTCACTCGGGCCACGCTGGCCCAGGAGTAGGGGATGTTCTCTTTCACAGGTGCCTGGCTCATGGCCGTGTGCAGCTGCTGGTAGACCTCTCCCACCTGAAACAGAAGGGATGCTGGGGAGGGGGAGCCTGGCACAGGGCCCTTCACAAACCCAACTCAGGTGAGGACCATTTCTTCTACCCAGCAGCCTCTGCCTGGGAACAGTTCCAAGCAACTCCGCATGCTGTCAGTAACAGTGCCAGCAAAGGACTGAGACAACCACCATCACACTGATCTTAGGCTGAACTGCAGTCGGAAGCAAGGATCCGTATCAGGAATACTGACGGCCGCCAAGAACATGCAGGGCGGCAGCAGCCCCAGCTGGGGCAGGCACACTGCCCAGGTCATGGGTGAGCAGCAGCCAGGGAGGTGCCTCCTGCTTGCAGAGCACCTGCAACTCCAGCGTATCCTGCTCAGCTCCAGGAGCTGCCAAGCCAGGGAGTCTCACCTTGGCTGCCTCCTGAGCCACCTTGACCAGCGCGAAGAACTCATTCCGGATGCCAGCCAGACTGATCTTCTCAAACACGCACTCCTGGGCCTGTGCGAGCATCATTTTGACCAGCACGCTGAGCATGGCGGGGCTCATGTCATAACTCGGCGTATGCGTAAACGTCTCTTTCAGGTTGTTTAAGACTCCTAAAGTTGCAACATTATGTTTATTAGGCTGGGGATTATTACTTTACCATACTTCTGGAGAGAAGCGAAGACATACTGCTAGTGTGCCAGACCATTCTCCAAACGTTCTCAACAAGCCCACTTCTATGAATGAACTCTAAGAACTGCAGGCAGGGACTCAGCAATGTTCACTGCAGCCTTAGTCACAGGACCCACAAGATGGAAAAAACCCAAAAGTCCCTCGACAGGTGAATGGGCGGGTCACACAATGGAGTATTTTTCTGTCTGAGAAAGAAAGTCTAACATATGCAAAACCGTGAAGGAGCTCATTATGTTTGTTAAAATCAGCCAATCACACAACGACACATATCATATGATTCTACCTCAATAGGATACCTGGAACAGTAAATTCACAGAGACAGAAAGTAGACTGGATGGGAGCAGGAGCCGGGGAAAAGGGGAAACAGGGCCTTACTGTTTAGTAAGAATAGAGTTTGTATTATCCTGGAGACAGAAGGACGGTTGTATCACAACATGAATGTCCTTATTGTCACTGAGGTATGTACACTTAAAAAAAAATTGAGCTGGGGCCAGCGCTGTGGCACAGTGCGTTAAGCTGCTGCCTGCAGCAGCGGTATCCCATATGGGCACTGTCTTAAATCCCAGCTGTTCCATTTCTGATGCAGCTCCCTGCTAGTGGGCTTGAGAAAACAATGGAAGATGCCTACTCCCAACCCCCCGCATCCATGTGGGACATTCAGAGGAAGCTTCTTGCTCCCAGCTTCTGTCCATTGCAGCCAGCTGGGCGAGTGAGCTAGCAGATCTCTCCTTTTTCTCTGCAACTCTGACTTTCGAATAAATCAATCTTTAAAATTAATAATAGTCACGTGCTAATTTTTTCAAGTGGTATTTCACCACAATAAAAGAAAACTGGATTCTCTCATGTAATAACCCTGTAACAAGCAAAGAAACCAGTCTGCTTCCTTCTATTCCTGCCTCATCTGGGATAAAGATAAGAGATTTCACCTACCACCAGACATTGATTCAACGGAGGAAAACACCAAGAGGCTCACACGGACACTGGG
>NW_024466853.1:0-22426 GCF_017591425.1 Ochotona curzoniae
TTGACTCAAGCCCTGGCTTTGCACGTCCCGGGATCCCACATGGGCACCAGTTGGTATCGTTGCAGCTGCTCCACCTCCCATCCAGCTCCCTGCTTGTGGCCTGGCAAAGCATTTGAGGACGGCCCAAAGCCTTGGGACCCTGCACCTGCGTGGGAGACATGGATGAAGCTCCTGGCTTTAGATTGGCTCAGGTCCAGCCGTTGTGGCTGCTTGGGGAGTGAACCAGCAGACAAAAGTTCTTTCTCTGTCTCTCCTTCTGTCTGAACATCTGCCTTTTCAATAAAAAGAAATAAATATATTTAAAAGAACATTAAATTAGGAACATCTTTTCTTGTGCCGAAATTTTTATTTGAAAGGCACGGCGACAGAAAAGGAGCTGCCGAGGGATGCTCCAGCAGCAGCTGGCTCAGACAGCCACAACAGCCAGGCTGGGCAAGGCGGAGGCCAGCCTGAAACCCCACCCAGGACTTCCTTGGGGGCGGTGGGTGATTCTCAGCACGTGAGGAGGACGCTGGATCAGAACTGGTATTCTGACACGGGATGCTGGCATCACCGAGTTGTGCCACAACACTGATTCCGAAAGGACGTCTCCCATCAGAACGGCAGATTTATGGAGCAAAGGAGAGACAGAAAGATCTTCCATCTGCTGGTTCACTCCCCAAGTGGCCACAACTGCCAGAGCTGCACTGATCTGAAGTCAGGAGCCTCTTGCAGGCCTCTCACACAGATTCAGGGTCCCAAAACTTTAGGCTGTCCTCAACTGCTTTCCCAAGCCACAATCAGGGAGCTGGATGGGGAGTGGAGCAGCCAGGATATAAACTGGCGCTCATATAAGATACCAGTGCGTGTAAGGCAAGGACTTTAGCCACTAGGCTACTGTGCTGGCCCCCCTCCTTGGCTTTTGATCAAACTTCCTACTAACCTGTGTGGGAGGGAGCAGGTCCCGAGACCCTGCCACCCACGCGGGAGCTCAGAATTCTAGGCTCTTGGCTTCAGCTTTGCCTGGCCCCAGCTGTTGTAGGCATTTGGGGGGAACAAATCGAATGGAAGCTTTTTCTTTGTTTAAATAAATTAATTTTATTTGCTTAAAAGTAGAGTTATAGAGAGGGAGAGACAGAGGGACATCTTGCATTCTCTGGTTCACCACACCAAATGGCCATGATGGCTGGGGCTGAGCCAGGCTGAATACAAGAGCTTTGTTCAGGTCTCCCACGTGGGTCCAAGGTCCCAAACACATGGACTGTCTTCTACTGCTTTCCCGGGTGCATCAGCAGGGAGCTGGATCAGAAGTGGAACAGCCAGTATTTGAACCTGTGCCTATGACACTGGGTGTTGCAGGCGATGGCTTAGCTGGCTACACCACAATGCCACCCCTAGTGACTATTTTCTTCATGCAATTCGGATTCACTTTCAGAATACTAATTTCCCAGAATTTCTCACTCCAACGTTCCTGGCCTTGCTTTCAGCCCCCGTGTGGATCTCCATGCAGTCTCCTCTAATTCCCCTGGGACCAGGTCAAGCTGGGGTGCACACCCTGCTGGATGCGCTGGCTGGGCCAGGGGTGGCTTGGAGAAGATGGACAGAGCTGCACGTCAGCGCTTGCTCTCTTTTAAGCTGAAGATTTGTTCTTACTGGAAAGGCAGGAGACACAGCAAAAAATCTTTTATCTGCTCGTTTCACTGCCTAAATGGCCGCAATGGCTGGAGCTGAGCTGATCTGAAGCAAGAACCCAGGAGCCTCCTCTGGGTCTCCTATGTGGATACGGGTTGCAAGGCATTGGGCCTTCCTCTGCTGCTTTCCCGGGCCCTAAGCAGGGCGCTGTGAATGGAAGTGGAGCTGCCAGGACACGAACCATCTCCTGTATGGGATGCTGGTGCTTGCAGGTGGAGGATGGCCAGTTGAGCTATTGTGCAGGTCCCCCCAAGGAAGTCATATTAAAAAAAAAAATTAAGTCTTTAAGCTTGCACTACATCTTTAAGATAAGTTTCAAATGGTTCAAAGACTGAAATATGAACACTGGATTTATTTCCCCAGGACACACCAAACCTTCGGAGCACAGGGGACACAGGAAGGGCCAGCACTGTGGAACGGCAGGCAAAGCCACCGCCACTAAAGCCCACAGCCTATGTGGGCATTCAGTTCAAGTCCCAGCTGCTCCACTTCTGACCCAGCTCCCTGCTGATGGCCGGGCGAAGGCGGCAGAGGACGGTGCCAATGTTTGGGCCACCTGCCCACATGGGAGACCTGGCCAATGGGTCAGCTGGGGAATAAACTGGTGGATGGCAAATCTGTCTCGGCCTCACTTTATTACTCTGTCTTTCAAATAAATAAACCGTTGGGAAACAAATAAATAAACATAAGTTAAAGGAAGTCAAGACAAAAAACTGCATGTCCAAAGGCTTTCAGAAAATCCAAAGATAAATAAGCTAGAACAATGTATAACGAACACCACAGCTTTTTCATATTTCATTGCATGAATAAAGATATGACAGTCAATACAGAAAGTTACTCAGAAACAGATAATGGACACGAAGAGAAAACTCACGGACAAGGGGTCATGAAGGATCTCCACCAAGTCCACGGAAAATGCGTGCTACCAAAACCATGCATGATTTCAACCGTGCAGCAAAACCAGCACTACCGGTGCCTCCCACTTCGCATGCACCTTTCGAAGCTTCCTCTGCAGAACCCAGAAAAGCCAATTTAAAGGGATATGCCCCCCTTTCTCAACGATCAGATTGGCAACATCTGGGTATCTGTTGGTTTAAAACACTGGTGAAAACACTGCTTGTCAATTACCAGTGGGAATCTAAAATCACCCCCCGGGGTGGACTTAGCTGCCCCCGTGAGCTCCCACGGGTGTTCCTTGGCCCAGAACTCTGAGATTTAATCCCACTTATCTGCAACAAAGGCTCCAAGATCATGCGTACATGATCCAACACAACTTTTATATATATAAAAAAATTACCCTTTGAAGTAACTCTCATGTCAGAAACGTTGAAATCTGAACATTGTATTTCGGATGGAAGCAATGCTGTGTGCGCGCCGCGCCACGTCACGGGACAGGCGTATGAAACGAGCCGGCACAGCAATTCTCTTTTGCCAAAAGAAAACGGCAGGTAACAGCCTAAACAACCAAAAGGATATTCCTGGCTAATTACAGAAGAGAGAAAAAAAATACACACAGTTTCTAAAAAACAATAAGGAAATACGGTGGTTTCAAAGGATATGTTCCTGACGAAAAGGCTGCATATAAACCATTAATTATAATATGCCAACTTTGTGAAGAAGTGCAAAAACAAAAGAAAACAAATTCCGGGATTTCTATTTGTGTATCTCCACCTAGCGACCCGGCTTGCAACCACCGCTAGGTGGAGAGCCCTCGCCGCTGTGTAGTTCCTATCTAAAGGGAGCGCCGACACACCCTTTACCAAAAGACTTTGCAACGCCATCTGAAAAACGAACACAAAACCCAGAAACCTGGCGTTTTTGGAAAACACGATTTATCATGTCTTATCTACAGCAGCAGGTACTTGGCTCGCCATCTGCACCGCCGCGGCCAAACACACAACCCGACGTCACCCTGCGCGCTCCTGGCCTTCAGGAGAGGCTGACCGCGCGCAGTCCGCGGCCTCTGGCTCCTACAACCTCAGCTGTGTGGCACGGTGCCTCTGCTGGAGTGGGGTCACGATCCCTTCCTCACCCAGGGCTCCGGGAGCAGAACCCACACCCCGAGTTCCTACAGACCAACGCAGCAAGGAGGAGGCATCCTGCAAGGTGCGTGAGGGTGGGAAGAAACCGGCTTCACTACCAACTGGGGGTGCGCGCGCGAGGGCGCACGCAGGCGCGCAGGGTTGGGGGTGTCTTGCAATGCTTTCGGCGTCGTCCCGTTTTTGCTGTTGCTTTCGCAGGGGGCTCCCGGGCGTCCCTCGTGGCCCATGGGCTCGCTGTGGTGGACTTCTGTCCAGTGTCCAAGGCTGAGCGCAGCGAGAGGCCCAGGCTCCCCCACCTCCACTCCTCCCCACCTCACCACTCCAGCTACTCCCTGTGGATGAACTTATCGCAGCCCAGTTCTTCGATGAGGGGATTGATGACTTCGGACGCGGTCAGGGCGATGGTGAAGGTCAGCACGTCGAAGTCCATGCGCTGCGGGTTGCGCTGGTACTCGGCGTCGAAGGCGGCCTCGCGCGCCCGGCAGGCTTCCACGAAGCGCCGCCGCCGCTCCTCCAGCTCCTGGATGCGACCGGGGGCGATCGGGTAGTTTTCCAGGTAGTGGCGGAGGAACTGTTGATAATTGATCCCCAATACGCTCAGAGGGTGCCGGAGGCGCAGGTAGGGCAAGGCGGCCAGCGCCCCCCGCGAGCGCGGCCTGCCCTCGGGACCCTCGTCCTCCAGGGGCTCCCCCAGGAGTCGGGCGACCTCTGCCATGCGCGCCTCCCGGGACGCGGCTGCTGCTGCTGGTGCCGGGCCAGCTCCTCCAGCTCGGGCCGCCGCCAGCCGGGCTCCCCGGGCTGCCGCCATCGCGCCTCCCCCGGCCTCCTCCGGCTCCCGTCTCCCGCCGCTTCCCTCGGCGCGCGGGGCGTCGCCTTGGCTGCAGTCTGCGGGCGGCTGGGACATGTCGGCCCGGGGAGTCGGGGTGCCGGGGAGTCGGGGTGCCGGGGAGTCGGGGGACCGGGCGCGGCTGCGGAACCGGCCGGGGGCGCAGGGCGCAGGGCGCAGGGCGCACGGCTCACAGCTGTGCACGCCGGGGCGTGTGCAGGCCCGCAATGCGCATGTCCGCAATGCCAGCCTGGGGACGCCGTGAGCACCCACGCATGCGCATGCGCATGCGCACACCGAGGGGGGCCGCCGCCGGAGCGGCCCAAGGGCGCCGCGCACGCGTGGTAGCGCGGTCCCCGCGAGCCGCTCGATGCCGCCCCCCAGCGGCCCCAAGCGCCAACGCAGCTGGTCGTGGCTGAGGCCGCAGCTCACAGGATTTAGGGTTGATATCAGGGTTAGTACGCTGATGAGTCTAACAACATAAAAGCCCAGCAAGGCGTTCCCAAGCTCCCGTGCACGGGTGCTGCTTGCTCGAAGGTCCTTGTTCTTCTGTGATTATAATGCCCCTGGTGATAGACCAAGCTATTCTAGATTCACAGCTTATTTTTTTTTGGGGGGGGTGTTCTTTTCCAGCCGCGCATTTGTCTGCACCCACACCCATTGCTACCGTTAAAATTGCTTTGGCCACTTTTGCACATTATTTTTTCCAAAATCTTATTTACCATAACATGTAAAAGAAAAGAGCACAAATTATGCACACAGCTGAATGAATTATGGTAACATGCGCACACCCGTGTCACCAGCGCTCGGGTCGAGAAATGGAGTATTTCCAATATTTCAAAGTCCTTCCTCCTCCTTCCGCTTTTTTTCTTTCTAAATGTTAAGTTTTATTTAAATATACTCTACTGAGAGTAGACGGGACCACAGTACGACTCCTGCCTTATGATGGCGATTAGCTGAGCCAGGGAGATGGCAGGCCGCTGTGGGGGTGTTTGAGCATGGTCCCACAGGTTGTAGGGGGAGGGTCTGCAGTCTATCAGGATTCTTTATTTTATTTACAAATATTTATTTGGGGGCCCGGTGTGACAGCATAGTGGTTAAAGTCCTCACCTTGAACATGCTGGGATCCCATATGGGCACCGGTTCTAACCCCAGTGGCCCCACTTCCCATCCAGCTTCCTGCTTGTGGCCTGAGAAAGAAGTCAAGGACAGCCCAAAGCCTTGGGACCCTGCATATGCATGGGAGACCTGGAAGAAAGTCCTGGCTCTTGGCTTTGGATCGGCTCAGCTCCGGCTGTTGCAGCTGCTTGGGGTGTGAACCATTGGATGGAAGATCTTCCTCTCTGTCTTTCTGTTTGTGTATCTGCCTTTCCAATAAAAATAAATAAATCTTGACATATCTTCCATCCAACTAGTTTACCGCCCCCCTCCACCAAAATGACTGTGGAAGCAAAGACTCTGACCAGCCTGCTGTGTGGGTGGCCCAAGGACCGGGCCATCTCAGGCTGCAGTTGTGGGGAGCTGGAGTTGAAGTGCAGCAGCTAGGATGGGGACCAGAGCTCCCACGGCAGGCAGGGGTAGCCGACCAGAATCCTTGCTGAATCCAGAGTTGGAGCCCTGGCCTGCAGTCTCACCACGTTCTCCTGACCCCCCGGGGATCCTGCCTAGTTCTCTTCGGTGACATCTCTTTGCCTGCCACTTGTTGAGGACCCGCCGATTCCTGGGAACTCTCCATGTCCCCATTGCCAGCCACTGCTAACCCTCCTCTGGTGTCCTGCAGGGTCCCCTCTGTCCACCCCACATCTCTGCCCCTGGGGGTGGAGTATGAGTCTTGAACGTGACCCCATCATCCCAGCGCTTTGTGGCTGCATCTGGAGTGGGGGTGTTTGCACCAGGTGACTGTGGTTCCATATGATGGGCCGTCTCTCACCTGCAGGGAGAAGGGTCGCCTTGGTGACGGTGTCCTCCTGTTAACCCACACCCTGTGGCCTCTGCTGGCTGAAGACTGGTCCTGCAGCATCCACACCCCAGGGAGGGGGACCCGGAGGCCATCGCTTCAGCTGTCATCATCCACCTTCTGCCCACCAGGGGGCAGCCACGTCAAAATCATGGTGGACCCATTTCACCTGAAATGGTAGTTTCTTTAACTTGTGTTTATGTATTTGAAAGGCAGAAACGCACACGTAGACAGAGACGAAGCTCCAGGTAAAAGCAGGACAGAACTGCCTCGTTCCCCAAAATGCCTGCAGAGGGTGCAGCTGGGGTGGGCCGGGCCAAAAGCCCCATTCAGAAGCTCAGGGTGCTCAAACGAGCAAGTAGTTCATATTCTTGGGGCATAGTCCTTTTTCTGTATTAATAATTGCTTCTCGGCCTTTTGGCTAAGATCAAGTGTAAAATCTGTATTAATATAAAGGGGATAGATTTGATGTATTTCATAGAATTCTAAGATAACCATACTCGCCTCTCACATGCCTCCAACCTCCAACTCTCCTCCTTCTTTCCTTTGTTTTAAGATTTATTTTATTTTTATTGGAAAGGCAGATATACAGGAAGCAGGAGGAGAGGCAGTGAGGAAGGTCTTCCGTCCGATGGTTCACTCCCCAAGTGACCGCAAAGGTTGGAAGCTGACCCGATCCAAAGCCAGGAGCCCAGAACCTCTTCTGGGTTTCCCATGCGGGTGCAGGGTCCAAAGGCTTTGGGCTGTCCTTGACTGCTTTCCCAGGCCACAAGCAGGGAGCTGGATGGGAAATGGGGCTGGTGGGACTAGAACCGACACCCATATGGGATGCCAGGGTGTGTTCAAGGTGAGGACTTGAACTGCTACACTATCGTGCCGGGCCCAACACTATTTCTTACTAACCTCTCCTCCAAAAGCAGATTCACGCAAGGGGATCTATGGTTTTGTATCTGGGCTCCGAGGATCCCAAAGCTGACGAAGGAAGCTGTGACTGTGTTTGACATGAACTCCCTCCACCCCTCCAGGTCTCTGAGCGTGTGCCAGGGGACGGCAGCGCCCCGCGGAACGTTGGTGCTGCACGTGGGGAGAGACACAGTCTCTATTGCCCATTCCAGGCCTCCTGGCACTTCCCCAGGGCTTTTCTTTACAACCTTAGCAAAATCATCAGTATTACTGCACTACCAATGAATGGAAAACCTGGGAACTCGAACTTGGGATCATTCACTCCAATCCCTTCTTCTCTGTGGCTCCTCAGCCCCAATCGGGAACAACTCCATTCAGCTTGGAAACCTGCCTGTCTCGGGTCAGCCCTCGCTGGAGGGCAGGGGAGCCTGAGGCACTGCTCAGGTAGTCCTGGTGTTGGCCACCTGCCCTCACTTGGCAGGTGAAGAGGCCCACATCCGTCCTGGTGCTGACTGCCCCCCCTGCCCCCAGGAGCCTTATCACTGCTTCCATTTCCTGAGCACTCACCAGCAGCCAGGCCCTCTGCCACACACCCCTTAGCTGATGCCGTGCACTGAACAGTGCCCTCATATGATCCATTCACAATATTTTTAAAAAGGATTTGTATTTGAGAGGTAGTGCTACAGAGAGAGGAGTGATACAGAGATTCCATCTGCTGGCTCATTGCCCAAATGGCCACCATGACTTGCAGCACTGTGGGGCAAGCCAAAGCCAGGTGTTTCCTCCGAATCTCCCTTGTGGGTGCAGCAGTCCAAGCACTGGGGTCACTTCCCCCTGATTCCCAGGTGTCTTAGCAGGGAGCTGGATCAGAAGTGGAGCGATCGGGACTTGAACCAGCACCCCGATGGGACGCCGGTGCCACAGGTGATGGCTTTATCTGCTATGCCACCACGCCTGTCCCTTTACTTATTCCATTTTTCCTTCTTTTACATGAATGTCACCTGTCTGTCAGCCTAACTAGTGCTACTCTCCAACCTTAATACCTAGGTGTCATCACAAACCCTGGTGACAGGGTTCAAAAGTTTAGCAAGGCACCTGCGGGAATAACTCATAAGGGTCTTCACAGTCAACGCCAGGTGCAGCCCCAGCTCCCTCAGGGTTTGTGCGAGCATGGACTCAGGCCTCCAGCTGTTTTGCACAGAAGCCTTCTCAGAGCTGGGCTCCCAACACTTATCCATCCCAGTCTGGAATCCTGTACTTCCATTACCCATAAACACTTACTGTTATTTTTAAAAAGTTTTATTTGGAGGTGCCATGGCATAGCAAGCTAAGCCTCTGCCTGCATCCCACATGGGCAGTGGTTCTAGCCCCGGCTGCTCCACTTCTGATTCAGTTCCCTGCTTATGGCCTGGGGAGGCAGTGGAGGTTGACTAAAGTCCTTGGGCCCCTGTACCCACACTGGGAGACCAGGAAGCAACTCCTGGCTCCTGGCTCTGGATCAGCTCAGCTCTGGCTGTTGCAGCCACATGGGGAATGAATCAGCAGACAGAAGATCTTTCTCTGTCTTTCCTTTTCTCTGGGATCTGCCATTCCAATAAAAATAAATAAATCTAAAACAAACAAACAAAAAAAACAAAGGGAGAGAAATCTGAGTTCTGAAAATTCCACATGCTTCTGTGGTAGGACGAAGCTCTTTCTCTAGACATAACCTTGACTCACGAGGGGCGGAGCCAGCCCTGGGTGTCTGTGGTCTCCTTGAAGTCCCCGAGGCGCCAAGGGCCCGTACACCCTGGGCTCTTCTTCGCCGTTTCCTGCTGATTGTGCTGATGGACACCTGAAGGTTAGAATTTCTTTGGATTTCAATTAAAATTTAACTGTGTGATGGCTCTACTGGCTAATCCTCCACCTCCAAGCACCAGCATCCCTTATAGGCACCAGTTTGTGTCCCATCTGGTTCCTTGGCTTGGTAGAAGCTTGTGGCTTCTGATGGGCTCAGCATCAACTGTTGTGGCAATTTGGGAGTAGACCAGTGGATGGAAGATCTGCCTCTCCTCTCTGTCTTTCCAATAAAATAAATACATGTTTAAAGTTTAAGGAGAAACCATCAGAATGTGCTTGTTAAAGAGCTCCATGGGGCTGGGGTTGTACAGTTGGTTAAGTTGCCCCCTATGGTGCCAGGATCTCATTGGGGTACTAGTTTGTGTCCTGGCTGCTCTACTTCCCATCCAGCTCCCTGCTTATAGCCTGGGAAAGCAGCAGAAGATGGCTCAAGTCATTCTGCACCTGCGTGGGAGACCTGGCAGAAGCTCCTGGCTCCTGCCTTTGGCCTGGCCCAGCCCTAGCTGTTGCAGCATTTGGGGCGTGAAGCAGCAGACAGCAGACCTCTCTCTAACTCAGCCTTTCAAATACATAGAATATTCTGAGAAAAAAAAGAAAAGAGTGCTCCTTATTATTTGGTCATTCTGCTTGTTGAGCCAAGGCCACAAGGCCGTGAGTCAGGTAGGCAGTGGGGTAAATGCAGACCATTCCAAGTGTCCCCAGCGCGGACTTTGGCTGTATCAGCCAGCTTCTGCTGCAGTAACAAATATCCCCAACACCTCAGGCTTGACGAGGACAAGTTTATTGGTTCACATGCATGCCTATCCACTCTGGGTCAGCCCGGCCCTTCTTACTCATCTTGTGCTGTGCCCTGCTGGGGCATCCTGCTCCCGTGCAAGCAGGGAGACAAGGGCAGGAACGATGCCCTGCTCTTCAAACTTTTGCTGTGATGTGACAGTCACCGGCCACAGTTCAAATGGCCACGCCTGATGTCGCCAGCTGGAAAATTGTAATGGGATTCACCCCCCTCAACAGAGTATACACAACTCGTGCAACGTTTACATGTTGTTGAATAAAGTTGAGTTTCACAACAATTTCAAAGCTGACAGGGACCACGCCATACAGTACATGGTAATCTTAGCGTGAACACCCACACAGAAAGCTCTACAGGGAACATTCACCAACGGCATTAGTAGCACACTGGAATATTAACGCGTTCTAACCAGGATCCTGTGAGTTAGTTACAGTCCAATGAAAATTATAGTTACTTCTCTGAAAAAAAAAAATCCAACCACCTTTCCAGATCAAATCTAACACATAGGGAACAAAACAATGACAGAAAATGCCCCGACATGGTTAACTACACCTCAACAGGCTGGTGTGTCTGCGTCTACAGCAGACAACAGTTATGTCAAAAAGATTTTTCTCTACATGGGGCAAGGGGAGTGGAGTTTGCTAGGATTTTTTTTTTTTTCTAAAAGGGAAAGCGGGAATGATGCTAGGATTCTCAAAAGGGAAAAAGGAATGCTGGCGTCAGCATTTGCTTGCAGTGTGGCATCCCTTACTGGAGTGCTGGTTAGAGTCCTGTGTGCTTCCGACCCTGATTCCTGCTAATGTGCCTTGAACGGCGGTGGGAGGTAGCCCACACGCAGATCTGTCCATCACTGGATCAATCTTACAGAACCACCGTGGGCACAGCACGCCTTGGTAACAGGTAATTCTATGTACATATTTACACAGATCTCTAGGTTTTAACACTTACTAAGAAGCCAAGGAATCTATATATATATACACACACACACACAGTTGTGCAGAGAGAAAGGCTTGTGTTCACAAACTACAGGTGGGGCTACCTGTGGGGTTGCAGTGGGAACTGGGGGCAGGGCAGCATGCAAGGAGACTTCTCACTGGGCCCCTTGTACCTTCTGAGCTTTGTGGGGGATTATCTCCCGATAATGAAAAAGCACGATTCTTCCCATATTTCAGACATTCCTGCAAACACACGAGCACGGTCTCCATCTTAAGATCCTTGGGGTCACACACAACAGATCTTCCCACACATTCCCTCTGGGGATGGTCACCTGAAGGGCTGCCCAATCCTGAAACCTCCATAAGTCAGTCCCTCAACCCTCAGTCATCCAGTCCTAATTTCCCAGCTCTCAGTCTAGAAGTGCGGCCTCTTGCTGTTTCTTTTATCTTCCTGGTTGGTGGCTACAGGCAGGCTTCCTCCTAAGGCTTTCAACTTGATTCTTGCAAAATCAGTCTGGGCAGTGAGGCAACCCAAGAACGGAAGGTGGTGGTGGGGGAGGGGACGGTGGGAAATCAACATCCATCAGGATTTTTCTGCAGATACCATCCTGTGTCGTTCTTTGCGTCCCCCATGATGCTCGACTCGGGCCAGAACTCTCCTATTTTCCCTTCATGAGAATTAAAACAAACAACAACAACAATTTTTTTTTTTCTCTCAAGAAACAAAAATACGCAGCTGCAGGATTGACGCGCAATTCCCTCCTGCTCCAGGGAGCTCCAAAAAGAAGGTGGTTTCTGGAAATGGCTGCCTCCTCTGCCTGCCCCCCGCGTCCCCCACGCGAGACCATCACCAGCTACTCCCTGTCTTTCAAGCGGTCGCAGCCGAGCTCGGCAGCCAGGCGACTGAGCGCCACGGAGGCGAAGAGGTCTTCGATGAAGGTGAAGTAATCCAGATAGACGTTGGGGTAGCGCGCCTGCCAGCGCGCATCGCGGGCCGCCTCCCTGGCCCTGCAGGCGTCCATGAACACCCAGTTGGGTTCGTCCAAGCCCCGGAACCGGCCACCGTGGGCGCGCGGCATCTCCTCCCCAAACAGGGGCTGAGGTCGCCCCCAGTCCACCGGGAAGGTGTCGGCTTCGCGCTCGGTTCCGGAGAAGGCGGCCGAGCCCATGCACAGCTCTCGCAGGAACCGGGTCCTGGACCGACTTTCGGGGGTGTCGGCCAGGCGCACCCGCGCGGCGGCCATCGCGGGTGCGCCCGGGCCGGAGGCCGACCCCGGCTCCGCTCGGGCTGCGGAGCTTACCTCGGGCCGCGGAGCGTCGCCCTCCGCCGCGTCTCTCTGCGGGACGCCGCTGCCTCCGGGGAGCTCGGACATCGTGCACCGCGGGAGCTCGGCGTTTGGCAGCGGCCACCGGAGCAGCGGAGAGCGGCGGACGGTGTGGTCGGGAGCGCGGAGGCGCGTGCGCGTCGGGGAGCGCGCCTGCGTGCGCGTGCATGCGCCTGCGTGCCGACGCTCGCGCCCTGAGTGACTTGGCAATCAGGAAGATGATTTTATTACCTCAGGCAATGTTGAGTCTGGAAGAAGTTGCCCTAGTCTTAAGAGCCGCTTTCTATTTTAAAATAGACTGGAATCATTGTTTGAAAGACGCACCCCCCCCCCCATTTCCGCATCTCAGTTCTTGCCTTATTTTCAGGAGCTGGACAATTTGGGGTCCTGGACATCGGGAGTGCTCACCTTGAACGTGCTGGGATCCCATTTGGGCACTGGTTCTAATCTCAGTGGCCCCACTTCCCATCCAGCTCGCTAGCAGTCGAGGATGGCCCAAAGCTTTGGGACCCTGCATCCGTGTGGGAGACCCGGAGGAGACTGCTGGCTCCTGGCTTCAGATCGGCCACTTGAGGGTGAATCAATGGATGAAAGCTCTTCCTCTCTGTCTCTTCTATTTGTATATCTGACTTTCCAATAAAAACAGAATACATCTTTTTTTTTTTTAAACAAAGGTACAGGCTATAGAAATTCATCAGGAGCTTTCTCATCTTAATATAAAAAAAGCTATGTACCATCTGTATTTAGAAAAGTAGAAGAACCTGGAGGGAAAGAAATGAACGTCTCACACATGACCAGCTCTAGGATAGGCTCTGAGAACTATTGAAAAACATTACATATCTTCTCTTCGTTGAGATTCTTCCAGAAGTAGATCTTGAGACTGGGGAAACGCAAGAGGTTTATCTGGGAAGAGAAGGTGGTACTGGAGAGGGATTGGGGAAGTGTTATAGGGAAAGAATGCTGCTGACCAAAGGTGTGAAGTCAGCTGGGCACTGCACAACTGAACTTCAAGCTCACCAAAAACTCGAGAAATAATTTATAATAGCCCAGAACGATCTCACCAGTGAGATGGAGCTGGGCTCTGAATACACCAGATTCTCAAGTTTCACTGGTTAGAGTCATTCCTTGTAGGTCATAACTCATGGGCATTTCAACTTGCTTCTGGTTGGGTTTGAATATTTGTCCCTTGCCCACTCAGGATCCCCTAATTCTACTGTTAGTGGTACCAAAGAGTGGTATCAATGCAGGTTTGGTGTTTGGTACGATTGGATGACTGCGTTCTGGTGGCTTTTTAAGAGATCGTACAGTTGTAGACAAATACATTTGCTGCCTGCTTCTCACCATGTGAGGCTGTCCTGTTCTAGGCCTTTGCCAGCAAAAGTGCTATTCTCAGAGGACAAACTAGTTGGGGCTACAAAGTTCTAGAACTGAGCTAAATAAAACCTTTTCTGCTCGTAAGTTAGTTGCCTCAGGTTAGAGTGGCAAAAACCTGAGTTACTATACCTTGTACATGTGAGTGTCCTGGCTTTCTGTAGCTCCAGGTAAAGGGATTTTAAGACACAGATGAAGACACGGCAGTTGGGGTATATGGTAATGGTTTATTTGAAGCGAGAAGAATTAAGAGATTCTGGAGAATGAATCAACAGTTGAAAAATTTCTTCCTCTTTGTTTCATTTGTTCCCTCTCTACCTCTCTACTTCCCTGCCTCCTTCCTTCCTCTTCCTCATTCTCTTTAATGGTCTGCCTTTCAAATAAAATTTCAATTGAAAAAAAAAGAGAGATGGATACATAAAGAAAACACACAAAAAGTTAAGAGATTCCCATCTACCTTGCTTGTCCCTCGTTTGGAAGCAGAAGGCAGGGCCCATGTTATTCAGCACCGTGGACAGCACCATAGGGCCCTGCAGCTTTGGAGAACTTGGTATCTATCCTGCTAGACCAGAACCGATTCTAAAATCTTAAGAAATTATTCATTCTTCACTTGAAAGGGAGAGACACACAGAGAAAAATCTTCCATTCACTGATGTACTCCCCAAACGGCCCAGACTGAAGTTAGGAGAGTGGAATCCAATCCAGGTCTCCATCATGGGTGGCCAGGGGCCAAGCACTGGGAACATCTTTCATTATTTTCCCAAGCTCATTTTCAGAAAGCTGGATCAGAAATATGCGAGCAGCCAGGACTCAGATCTGATCTGAGATGACAAGGTCACAGGCAGCAGGGTAACATGGCTCCAGAATCTATTCTTTTGGAGGTTTCAGCACAGTCTATGCAAAACTGAGGATCTTTGAAAAGGGAAGGCTGTTGGCAAGTGAACTAGTACAATAAAGATTTTCTCTCTTTCTTCCCTGCCTCTCTTCCTCTAATTCTGCTTTTCAAAGAGACAGAATACTTTTTTTTTTTAAAGATTTATTTACTTATTGGAAAGCCAGATATACAGAAGGAGGAGAGACAGAGAGGAAGATTTTCTGTCCGATGATTCATTCCCCAAGTGAACGCAACGGTAGATCCTATGCTTATCCGAAGCCAGGATCCAGGAACTTCTTCCGGGTATCCCAAACGGGTGCAGGGTCCTAATGCTTTGGGCCATCCTTGACTGCTTTCCCAGGCCACAAGCAGGGAGCTGCATGGGAAGTAGACTGCTGGAATTAGAACCAGCACCCATATGGAATCCCGGTGCATTCAAGGTGAGGACTTTAGATGCTAGGCCATGGCGCCAGGCCTGAAACAGAATACTTTTAAAGAAAGATTTATTTTATTTTTGTTGGAAATGCAGATATGCAGAAAGGAGGAGAGACAGAGAAGATCTTCCATCTGATGATTCACTCCCCAAGTAGCTGTAACGCCTGGAGCTGAGCCAGTCTGAAGCCAGGAACCTGGAGCTTCTTCTGGGTCTTCCATACAGCTTTGGACCATCCTCAACTGCTTTCCCAGGCCACAAGCAGGGAGCTGGATGGGAAGTGGAGTTTCTGGGATAGAACCGGTGCCCATATGGGATCCTGATATGTTCAGCTGAGGACTTTAGACGTTATACTATTGTGCCAAGCCCAGAAATAGAACAATCCAAAAAAAAAAAAAAATGGAATTTCCACAAAAGGAATTACAGGCTAAAGATGGGATCCTTGATTCATTATGAAAATACAGAAATGACCAAGACTGGGACAAAGAATATGTAAGGAGGATATTGTGCCTTAACAAAACTCAAGCGTTTTATTTTTTTTTGTCCTTAAGAATCTTTATTTTTCTATACTTACTATATTTCTTTTTTTTGTATTTAAAAAAAATTTTTTTTGACAATCTTGACATAATTAGGATAAAAAGTTTCAAGCGTTACAGGAAGATGGGCAAGACAATTAGTTCCATAATTTTTCCTTAATATATCTGAAAACTCAAGAGTTTAGGAATAAAGAGGATGGCATTGCATTCAGATATGGGATGAAACTGAAGAAAGACTTGAGGGAGATCATGACTGATGTGTTGGTATCTCATGGTATTTGGGTGTTGGGTAGAGAGAGAGAAAGTATCTGAAACCTCCCTTGGCCTATTTTTGGGTAATACCTCATCTCTAATGAAGGGTTCTCCAGATTTTCTAAGAAGCAGGTGATCTGGGCACTTCTAGAAGGAAAGGGCTGTAGCTCTTGGCAGGAACTCAAAGGGTAAAGGGTGGAGCCTGGTGCTGCAGTGAGGTATTCTGGGCTGGCTTCAGAAATGCTGTGTGGACTATAGCCATACCACTCTAAATGTGCCTGATCTTGACTGATTTCTGAAGCTAAGCAGGGTCGGGCCTGGTTAGTGCTTGGATTGTGATGTGTTGCAGCTGGTTGATGGTTGATAAGCTAGCATCTGATTACTGGGTTAATTGATAGTACCAACAGTGTGCAAATAGAGGTTCCATACCCTCTTGGCAATTACCCTTTAACTTCTTTTCAGCTGAAAACAAGAGGCACAACCTGTGAAGTTTGGTAACATTTTAATGAGCAAGTATAGCCAAGGAGATGAGGAGGAGCATCGTGTTGGCTTTGGGAATCCATAGGTCACGCAGAGAGAGGGGACTCCTGGATCATGGCATGTCTGGACACCCCTGTCCCCTAGCGGACGTCCACTGAGGTCAGGTAGACATCTCTCCACACCTGAATCATCCTCACAGATGCTGGGTGGACTCGGTGGGCAAAGCTGTAACAGTGCTGGCCGTTTATCACGACCTGCCGGAAGGAAGGAAGAGTGTCAGAAATACAGAATGCTACCACACAAGTATTCTGTATTCTGTTTTTCTTTTAAGATTTATTTTTATTGGAAAGGCAGATTTACAGAGAGAAGGAGAGACAGAAAGATCTTCCATCTGTTGTTTCACTCCCCAAGTGGCTGCAATGGCTGGAACTGAGCTGATCCAAAGCCAGAAACTTCTTCCGGGTCTCCCATGTGGGTGCAGGGTCCCAGGGGCTTTGGGCTGTCCTCTACTACTTTCCCAGGCTACAGACAGGGAGTTGGATAAGAAGTGTAGCATCTGGGACATGGACCGGTGCCCATACGGGATTCTGGTACAGACAAGGCGAGGATTTAGCCACTAAGCCATTGTGCTGGGCCCACTTTCTGTTTTCTATTTGCATGTATGACCTAGTACGTACACCGTTCACCCACAAACTCCTGATGAGACATCAGAACCCAATAGACAGACTTCTTTTTTTAAAAGAAGGTTTATTTGAAAGGCGGAGTCAGTGCCACCCTCCATCTCTGTTGGGAGCTGAAAACTTCATCCAAGCCCCCCACTTGGATGACAGAGGCCCCAAGTATTTGGGACAACATCCATTTACTCTCAGACACACAATAGGGAGTTGAACTGGCCCCACTGTAAGTATTACAGGCTCAGAGTAGGGCTTATTCTGCTGGACCATGGCACCTACAATGACATGTTTCTTCTTTTTCTTTGTAGATTATTAAAAAAAATAGATTTATTTGTTTTTATTGGAAAGTCAGATATACAGAAGGAGGAGAGACAGAGAGGAAGATCTTCCATCCGATGATTCACTCCCCAGTCACAATGGCTGGAGCTGAGCCGATCCAAAGCCAGGAAGCAGGAACTCCTTCTGTGTCCCCCACATGGGTACAGGGTCCCAAGGCCTTGGGCCATCCTCGACTGCTTTCCCAGGCCACAAGCAGGGAGCTGGATGGGAAGTGGGGCCTTTGGGATTAGAACCGGTGCCCATATGGGATGCCAGGATGTGTTCAAGGTGAGAATTTTATCTGCTAGGATACTGTGCTGGGCCCTGCAGATCACTTTTTTAAAAATAAAAACATTTATTTTTTATTGGAAAGGTAGATTTTCAGAGAGAAGGAGGGATAGGGAGAAAGATCATCCATCTGCTGGTGCACTCCCCAAATGGCTGATAATAGCCAGAGCCGAGCTGTTCTGAAGCCAGGAGCCAAGAGCCAGGAGCCTCTTCTGGTCTCCCATGAGGGTGCAGGGTTCCAAGGACTTGGGCCATACTTTGCTGCCTTTTCAGGCCACAAGCAGGATGTTGGATGGGAAATGGAGCAGCCGGGACATGAACTGACACCCATATGGGATGCTTGTGCTTGCAGCTGAGAATTAGCCCCTTGAGCCATGGCACTGGCCCCTGCAGATCACCTTAAGTGACTGCTTTGAACAGTTATTCATTATTTTCTCTGTCTGATCACTCTTTAACTGATTTTTTAAAAAAGATTTCATTTTTATTTGAAAATTAGATATGCAGAGAGAAGAGACAGAGAGGAAGATCTTCCAACTGATGGTTTACTCTCCAAGTGGCCACAACAGCCGGAGCTATGCTGACCCAAAGCCAGGAACCTGGAGCTTCCTCTGGGTCTCCCATGCGTGTGCAGGGTCCCAAGGCTTTGGGCCATGCTTGACTGCTTTCCCTGGCCACAGGCAGGGAGCTGGATGGGAAGCGGAGCTGCCAGAATTAGAACCGGTGCCCATATGGGATCCCGAAATGTGTAAAGTGAGGACTTTAGCCAGTAGGTTACCATGCTGGGCTCATCCTCAAGTGATTTTCTACCACTCAGTGTGACATGGTTATTTTTGTTTGCTCAGCATCCCCTGTAGCCTAGAAGATGCTAGAACAAGATCTGTGTCTCATGAATCTTGACTTTCTTGCATCTTGTACAAAGCTGACCATGGGGCTGGAACTTACTACAAGGTCATTGAGTGCCTAGGCTTCAGTTCCTCAAACCTCCACTGTATTTATGGCTCATAGTCCAGCCCTCTTCTGGGTCACTGATGGGAAAGAATGTAACCCTAGTGTTTGGAAAAGGTTTGGGTAATGCAGTGGTCCCGAGTGAAGATGTTGATCAAGACATTAAGACATTGTGGTGTGATCAAGATATTGATTAAGATGCCCTCGTATCATGTCAGAGGGGCTAAGCTTAGCTTCCTGGTAATGCAGGCCCTGGGAGACAGTGGTGATGTCTCAAGTAATTGAATTCCTGCCAACCACATGGAGAGACCTGGATTGAATATCCAGCTTCTGGATATTTGACCTCAGCCCAGCTCTACCTGTTGCAGGTTTTGGGGGGAGTGACTGCTTCTCAAATAAGAATTTATTGATATCTATTATTTAAATAAATTATAGTTATATGGAATGTGCATTTCCTGAATGTTAAGAAAAAGTGAAAGTATGGGGAGGTTGGTAATGGGAAAAATGTTATACAGAACCGAATTCAGCAGCATTTGTAAAGAAAAAAATTAGAAACAACCTATATATCCATCCATAAGGGCCAGTTCAAATTTAGATCATCTTTCTAGTGGAGTAGAATACAATCATGAATATGCAAGACAGAGGCCTCATAAATAAATTGATTTTTCTTGAAATATGTTTTCTGGCAACTAAGACTCTTAGTTCTTAGGTTCAGTGTTTATGTCACTATATATCCAACAAGAAGGGAAGCATATATTTGCATATGTATATATATGTATATTTACACATGTATGTATAGCTCCACCTATACAAATGCATCTATACATTTGCATATGTATGTGCATATTTGTATATATACGCATTTGTATGTGTATATGTACTATTTATACACATGCACATATACACACAATATAATCTACACTATAAGCTTGGGTAAGTATGGATTATCTCCAGGAGGAAGGTCTAGAATGGTTGTTTTGGGAAGAAAAATGGGATTCAGGAGTGAAATGAGACTGATTTGATTGACTGACTGCAATAATTTTATTTCTATGCGTATCTTAACAATTTAAATGAATAATTACACAATGGCAGAAGCAGAAATGACGGTTGTAGGAAAAGCCACAGAAAAGATCCTCCCCGGTGGATGGACTGGCCTGTGAGCCAACCTTGACCCTGGACAGAGTTGGGAAAAGAATTGAGGATGATAGGATAGACAGAGTGTGCTGGATCACCAGGACTCCTGGGGCCAGGTCCTGGAGCCCTGGCAGGTGGCATGGCAGGCGCTCTTGGGCACACTCACCTGGTACTCATTGTGCAGCACCATGATGCACAGTTCAAAATGTTGGCACTCTGTGAAGGGCGTGTGGGAATATTTCACCTCGCAATCCCAGCCCCCACACCGAAGGCTGTTCATGACCACACAATGGCCAAAGTATACGCGCAAATGGAAGGCGATGTCAGACTTCTCACTGGTGCCCGTGTGGAAATCCACCTGCAGCTGTGGGTCCTTTCTGAAGACAAAGCACATAGCATATTGGTCAGGTCCCCTCCCTGTGGTGGTCCACACACAGCACACAGGCCAAGCTTTCCCTACCTCTTCTCCATAGTGAAAGGAAGATGATATTTCCTTCACAGGTAATATATATTTTATTTTTGTCCCCGTGGGGCTGTCTGAGCTCATCTTGCCTGGAGTAGTGAGATATTCTGCCCTTTAGCCCAAGACTGAAAATGGGCTGCATGCACTGACCTAAGCCTGTTGGTTGTGCATTCCATGAAGTCTGTGTACCTTGTAAAAGCTACATTCTCTGCCCCCTTACATTCTGTCTATTGACTTTTTGCCTTAGGCTTATGACCTGTCCTGGTGGATGTTGTAGCCTGGTCCGCCTCACCTCTAATTCTTGAGTGTACCTGTAGGTGCTTCAGCCTGGGCCAGCTCAGCCTATTCCCAACCCTACTTCCCATGAATATCAATGAATTCCATGGTCATACTTAGCTAGGCCTGTCACCACCCTCAGCCCTCAAGCAAACGAGCTGATATGGTAATCCCACAGGCTGAACCCACAAATCCCCCACACTATCTGCTACCAGGTCTAGTTCTCTCATATGCCTGTTAGTATCAAGGCCCATGCCCCAACACTCACTGGTGGGTACTGTGGTTGATCCCTGCCAGACAGGCCCCACCCCAGCCATGGCTTTCATGTGAGCTGGTAGGTGGTGGTTGATACCAACTGGCCCAGTTCAGGTCTTGCACATGGATGGGTGTATTGGGTTTGGCTCTGAAAGGTCCTCCAGTTTCCCTTCTCTAAACCACCCAGTCTCAGCCCCCTTGTTTACCTGCAAGTCTAATAACCTTGTTGGTGTAAGTCATTCCTCACTGATCACATACTCCATCAATATTCATTCCTCCTACACATCTCCTGATGCACTTCCCTGAGAAATTTGTGCCCCCCCATGCCCACGAGCATGCAGGTCCAAGCCCAATCTTCTAATGGTGTGGCATCCTGCCCTAGGGCACTGCATGCTTGGGACCCATGCATGTTTGTGCACAGACCCCACCTGCTTGCCAGCCAGCCAGCATCTGCCCCTCTCACGACTTAAAAAAAAATAGAATAGGCAATTCTGCTGGCACACTGGTATAATTAACACAAATTTGGCATTAGTCAGGCCCAGGATGTCCACCAGCTATTGGCTGCTTTTCTCACAGCAGTGTAACACTTGCCTAGGTACAATACAAGTCTCATCTGTATTGATGGTCCTCCATCCCTTACCCATAGACTGCAAGATACTCACCTGAAACAATTGGCAGGTGCCCCTCTGATGGTCACTGAAGAACCGATGCACAAGGACACGTTCCGTGTATACGGGACCTGTTATGGGAATTGGGAATGGGTGAGAAGGGGCTGGGCTGGCTGTTGGTTCCCCTCCTGTAGTAGTTTCTGGGTTCAGCAAGTTAGGGGTCAAAGGGCCAACTCTGAAGACTCCTTCTTTCTACCCCAGCACAGTCAGCGGTCCCAGTTTTGTTGACAGACCAATAGGGTCCTACTTAAGAGGAGGTGTCAAGAGCCAGGCTTTCCTGCTGCTGATCCTGACTGTAGTCCTCCGCAGCAGTGGGATGGTAGATCCGTTATTTGGACTCCCCCTGCCTGCTTATCAGCATAGGTGGATTGTCGGGGACTCTTACTTCATAGGGTAGTCTCAGGAATAGAGGAACTTTAAATGTGGCAAGCATGCAGTCCTGGTGTGTATAGGGTATCTAGAATGAGTTTAGCCATCAGAGGGATGACCCTTTCTGGAATATAGCATCTGATAATTTTCTACTTTTGAACTGGTGAATGTGAGACATGAGGGTGTATAATTTATTTATTTCCGTGGAGAAAGTACATGTGTAAAGAGGGTGTGTGTGTGTGTGTGTGTGTGTGTGTGTGTGTGTTGGGTGGGTGGGGTGGGTATGTGGCACAGGGATTGGGACGCCTGCTTTCCATACTGGAGTGCCTGGTCAAGTCCTGGATACTTCTTTTTCCTTTATTTTCTTATTCCAAGACTTATTTATTTGAAAGACAGTTAAAGAGAGATTGAGAAAGAGATTTTCCATAGTTCATTCTAAGAGACTTCCATAGTCACTCCCCAAATGGATGCATCTCTCTCTGTGCCTTTCCAACAAATGAATCCTTCAAAAATGAGCGACAGAGCAGAGGGAATGTGCGCAAATGGTGAAGAGCATAGTTCCAAGACCTGTGCAGGGGTGTGTGGGACATGAAAAGAACTGGTCAAAATCTACAAGGTGTAGTTATAAGCTCGGTTTGTGTTGAGGTTACATTTATGGTATCCTGTTTGAGATGGTTTAATTCCCTGTGAACAAAGTCTCGCTGTGGCCTTCCTCTGGGTGTTCAGATCTGTCTCTCCTTTCTCTAGCCTGATGACAAAGCGAGGCTGGGCCAGAGGAAGGAAGAGGGAGACCTTGAGC